>NC_053026.1:205693785-205813150 GCF_003073215.2 Triticum urartu | reverse complement strand
TTGCAGCAGTGCGTTCGGCGATTTATCAACAAGATCTTCGACGTTATCACAGCCGCCGGGTTAAAACCAGAACCTTTCAAGAAGGTGATTTGGTGCTCTGGCTCATCCAGGATCAGACTGATATGCACAAGTTATCCCCCCCTTGGGAAGGACCCTTTGTGGTCAGCAAAAATCTGCACAACGGATCCTACTACCTCATTGATGTTCGAGAGCATGAAGACTCACGTCAATCGGAGGAGGAGACAAAGCGGCCATGGAACATAGGTCTCCTTCGGCCTTACTATACTTGAAGCCATAGGCTTTTTCACGTGTACATATTTATGACAGTGTATATACCATATAATAAACCGGAGCCTCCGTTATAAGCGGGGTATCTGTTCTTTCTTATATTATATGTGTGCTTTTACAAGTTAATGGTCAAAGCAGAGTCTTTGTTAAACCGGATTTAGCAGCTGCATAAAGATAAAGAAAATCACTAGGGGTCTTGGTCATGTTTGAACCACAGCTACACCTCTTGATAGGCATTTCAGCCACACAAGGAAAAATTTGTGGAGCCAAAGAGAGTATTGTACACCGTACAAACTCAAACATAGGCACACGCTGAGCATCGCTCACAAAGTTACTTGGGGGCTCTTTTTGCAAAGCAACAAAGAGTTTGAAAGGACCCTCGTAATTGGCTATCAAGCCACAGCTTGGAAGCCTGGTGTATTCACCTAAAACCCCAGGTTAACCTGCCTTCATCAAGTAAGCCACTCCTATCCAGGTAATCCTAGCATGACCCATCGAACGTTTGACAAGTCAATCTTTTACAGACCCTGAACTTGTCATAGTTAAAACGGTGATTGGTTAATTGGAGGCCCATCTTAAAAGGCTTTGTTAAATGGTTTAACTCAGAGGCCTGGCAGCCCATGAAAAGCCTCGATTTGGAGCCTGGCAGCTCGTAAAAAGCCTCGCATATTTTCCTATTTGAATTTTGTTTGTTGACAATCATAAGTATTTTTTGATAAACCGGTAGCCTTGACCTAGCTTGCTTTCCAACCACCAGTTCTTGGCTCATGATCAATTATAAACCGGTGGTCATTGACCTGGTCTAGTTTGACTAAATCACCAGTGTTATGAAGAAAATCCGGTAGGTATACCGGTCCGGTTTAATAGATAGACCAGCATTATGAAGATGAAATTATCAAACGTATCGGGTTGGTGTTAAACACCTTTGCTGTATACACGTTTGCTCACTCAATGAGGTATGTTCTGTACATTATTTTTTGTACAAACACTTGATTATTCGGCTCAAGTACTATATACTTCTTGGATATTATGACATGTTTAGCGGTAAACCGCTAGACACTTTTAAGTTTTTTGTATCCAGGAAGGCAAATCATCATAGACTATGCATAAAATATATCCTGAAGGGCGGCACAAATTGTCACAAAGGGTTATGAAACATGCTCGATGGCATGGCAGATAAACAAAGTTTCAGCTATCCTATTACATGAAGCTTCAAAGCGGCTCAAATAGTGCCATTGTTTTTCACAGTAGCCATGTAAACCGGCGACCGGATCAGGACTCTTCATCACGACGGTTTGATGGTTGCGGATTAGTTGGTGTAGGTACTTCTTCATCCCTCCCCAGCCGCTGGAAATCAGCCGTTGACGAATCCATTCCGGTTAAAGCTTCGAACACTGCTTCCTCATGGATAAGATCAGAAGGGTTAATATCAGGGGCATAAGTGTGCTTACAAATCGGAGGCACAAGTTCTTCGACTTCATGGATCTCGGCCGGCTGTCTTCTCCCTTCTGCATCATAAAACGGTTGAAAATGGGACAAATCGGTGTCCTCAGCCAATTTGCTGGCCGCTGGCGGCATCTGTTTGGTCAACCGCCGAAGATCATCATTGTCAAAGTTTGAACCGTCTTCTTTAACGCCTGGATACCCTTTAATGATATCCTCCGCTTCAAGATCTGGAATCCAGGCCTTGGCTCGAATAAGGGCAGTTAATACTCCGGCTCTTGCAGCGTCTCTTTTCAACTCGGCAATACGCGTCGGTAACATGCCCAGCTTCTCAAGGATTTCCTTAATCAACGTTGGCGCCGGTTTGTTATAAGCTGCTGTACTAATGGCTCGCTGAGATCCAGAGTATAGCTGCTCAACCAATGTATATGCTGCTTTGAGCTTCATCCGCATATCTGCACCAAGATGAGTAATTCGAGTTCCTGCCAAAGATTTTATCAACATTTTGGTCAGTTTTAAGATTCATTGACTAATGCAACATACATAAGCAGATACTTACCAAAGATAGCAGAGATCATTGCGTTGATTTGGCGCTTCAAACCGGCTAGTTCTTCGACCACTGGCTTGAGGGCTTCCTGGGCATCTACAGCTCTTTTGGTCAAACCGGCTTTTTCGGTTTCCCATGCAGCACGATCTTGATTGAAGGATTCTTTCAATTTTTCCATTCCGGCCAGGGCCTGGGTCAGCTCCTCTTTGGCTTTTGCAACTTCGGCCTGTTGAGACTTCACATTTTCTTGCAAGTCAAAGTTTTGGGTATCTTTGCTTCTCAGTTCAGCCTGCAACATTGAAGGTATATTCAACAAAACAACATATTTATGCACTAAGTATAAAGCATATAACAAGTTATCCACTTCATACTTGGGGGCTAATGCCTATTTGCTCTCAAATACTACCCTCTATGCAAGTCTCCAGAACAATGCAAGCATTATCCTTGACACTTGGGGGCTAATGTATGTTTGTTCTAAACCGGCGGTGTGGATTAAAAACCGGATTAACTTGCCAAGTTAAACCGGCCTTTGGGGGCTATGCTGCAGAACGTTATCTAATTTTTCAAACATGAGTCTTATCTATGATTGAGGACACGCCTTGGCACGGATTAATGATGGGATATTTAAAGTGTTACAAAGACCCGGTTTATGATTGACAATCATAAAACGGCTCTTGGGGGCTACTTGGAATAGTATTTCAGCTATAAATCAATCTGCAAGGGAGAAGAATTTACCTCATATCGTTCTTTCATCAAATTCACCAAACCGGCTTCATAATCCCAGTTTGAGTGCAGACGGTTCAAGAAGCCGGAATGAAGCTCATCAGCGTTAAGATGAGCATAGTTTGATAAGTCGTTGCTCCATTTACCTTTATCCCTGGCAATTTGCTCTTCTTTGGCACTATGCTGAGCCAAAATGATGGGATGACCAGGAGAGCTGTGGCCTGCTCCAGTAATAATAACGTCATCACCTTGGCCTTCAGGAATTTTGGTGGATGATGACGGAATTTCAGTGTCTTTTATTGGATTAGCCCGGTTTGGTTCTGCCGGTTCAGTATTAGGGGCGGCAGGCTCAGCATCTGTTGGTTTGTCAGTATGTTGGCTGTCAAGGGGCGGATTACCAAAAGTTTTTTCAGGATGGAGGTCTTCGGTTCACCAGTTTGTTTCAGTTCACCTCTTGGTGCTTCTTCTTTGGCAACAGGGTCTTCTGGTGGATTGGTGACCCGCGCTTTCTTGCTGGGTCTGGCTTTGGCCCTGCAAACAGAATAAAAAGGATTAATACACTGTTCAAAAGATATAGGGCGCATTGAAATGAAAGGTTTTTCGTAACTCACCCGGCCACAGTTTTCAAAGGGGGAGTTGAGTTGCTGTCGATTCACCAGAAGAGGAAGGAGGTGTCACCTGATAATTTGAATCGGACAGATTAAGAGGCTGTCTGAAATAACCTGCCTTGGGGTAAGAATGGTCAAAAGTAGGAGAGACCTTAGACCGGCGCTTCCGAACCTGACTATCAGGTAAACCGATAGAGGTGACCTGTTGGCCACTGTGCCGGGTTGTCCGGGGAGCTTCATGCTATTGAGTCTTCAAAATAAATGTTGGATCCAAGTGAGCAAGAGGATGAGAAAAGCTTACTTTCCGGATTGTTTGGCAAGTTTTTTGGGTTGGCATAGAGTCTGAACTGGAGGAAAGGGTAATTACCTCTACGTCCTTAGCCTGGCTAGCTTCTGCCTCCTCCTGAGGAAGATCATTGTTAACAAGATGCATAAAAAGAGAGCCAAGTGAGTCAAGTTCTACCTCAACTTCTGGGTCATCAGTATCATCATCAAGTTCCATAGTGATCCGGTCAGCTATTTTCCGCTTTGATGTCCGTTTTACGGCATTGGTCTTCGGGCGGGTTGGTCTGACCACTTTATCTCTAGTTGGCTTTGCCGCTTTCTCTATGGATTTTCGTTTCCAGAAAGGGTCATCACCCTATACATATAAAGAAGAAGGGTTACATCTTGTATAAGTCAAAGATATTAGAGATGAAGAGGAAGTGTAATGCTTACAGAAGGCGGTTTGTTCTTGGTGTAGAAGGGATTCAGACCGGTTTGACTACAGACCAGTTCCGATTCATTCAGAATTTTCTTCACCCCTTCAGTAACTTCTTCCTTAGATAACTGGATGTTGCAGTGACATTGAGGATCGTCAACTTCACCGGTATATTCACACATCAAACCGGGACGTCGGCTTAGCGGCAAGATACTCCGGGATATCCAATAGCGCACAAAATCCACACATGTTAAACCGTTTGCCATAAAGGCCCGGAGCTTGGCGATTTGAGGAGCGTATTTTGCCCTTTCTGAAGAGCTCAGGCGTTGTGTCATTGGGTGAGTATTGGATAATCTATGATCACGGAACCCGGGGAGGGGATTTTCATCCTCAGGTGAGGTGTCTCTGCAATAGAACCATGTTTGATTCCATTCCTTTGGGTGGCTATGATGTTTGGCATGAGGAAATTCTACTTCTTTCCGCTTTTGAATCGAGACACCACCAAGCTCTGTGTTTGGGCCATTCACAAACTCTGTGCGCCGGTTTAAGTGAAAGAAATCCCGGAACAGTTCTTGCAGTTGGTTCTTCTTGTAAATAGACTTCACAAAAGACTTGGAAATTGCATAAGTTGGAGACTGAGTTGGGACCAATATCTTGTGGATGCAGTTGGAAGCTGGCAAGCACATCTCGATAAAATTTTGACCCTGGCGGTTTGAAACCACGGCCTATATGGTCAACAAAGATTACCACTTCGCCTTGTCTTGGGGTTGGAGGATTCTCAGTTCCTGGGAGCTCGCCATTTGATCTCAGTTTTCTTAGGCAGAGAGCCGATGCTAACCATCTCATCCAGTTGAGCCTCAGTAACCCGGGAACGAGCCCAGTTGCAGGCAGTGAATTGTTTGGCCATTGCAAAGCGAACAAACTGAAAATGAAAGGCCGGTTTATAAATTATGCATGATCATACACAAGAGACAAGGGAGTAAGAAACGTACTGATATAATAAATGGTACAACCCGGAGACTAGTATAATGAGAAAGAAGGTAATGCTAGCGCAGGATTGATCAGACACTGTTAAACCGGAGCGTAATTATGAAGGTAACATGCTCTTTCGGTTTATCAGAGGGCTAATGGCATAGACTATTTATCCAATGTCAAATCGCTTATGTGGGTGCGAGGAGAAACATATCTCACAGTGATGTATAAAACTTTCGGATCTAGAGATAAGACAGAAAAGCAAAAATAATTGGATCTTGAAGGGGTGCAGAACTGAAGCAATTTTTGACAGACAGATCAGTTCTTTGCGCATAAAGATTTGTGATGACCATGGTAGGTAAGCTACGGTAAGAGATGCATCAAGCATGAAGTGTCAATCTATTAAAGGAAGAACAGGGAAGAATAGCACTGATGAACTTTGGAAGAACTGCGAGGAATATCGAAACCCTAGAACAGATCTATGGTGAAAAAAGCAGAGAACTTTCCGGAGCTAGTGAGGAAGCGGAAGGGCGCCGCAGTTCTCTGGTGCGTTCAGGGCGATGCAGCAGCCGAGGTCGGAGCAGAGACGACGGTCGACGGTGGCGGCGGACTTCCAGGGGCAGAGCGGCGTGAGGAAGACGATGCGAAGAGGCACGGGGGGAAACGGTGAAAATGACCCCTCAGTCCTATTTATAAGGCGAAGTGAAAAATGGCAAGTGCGGGAATCGAGGAGTCCAAAAAATGGATAAGTTAATAAAGTTGTCGCCTCGATAACTGGATATATATTAAATGAAGGAAATCTCTGATATCAACGGATGGATGACGTCAGGACGGTTTATCGTAATTTTGAAGTATGACGTCACGGCGGTTTACAAGATCAAAAATGAAGACAAGAGAGAAGATTTTTTCTAAAGTATGGAAGATTGACATGAACAAGTTCAAACCAATCTGGGGCCTAATGTTGGGGATATTACTACTGGAGGTAAACCGGCCTTATGTAGCCGGGTTGACTCTTTGAAGATTAGAAGCCCATGAAGATGTAAAGATGCTGGCGATTTACGCAGGGCCCAAAGGCAACTTACAGTATGTAAATGTAAACCGTCCTAGTCATGCAACTTGTATAGTAAGATAGAAAGAGAGAGGCCGAACCGGATACGTTTATAAACCAGCTTCGGGACTCTGTAGCCCGGCGGGCGTCAACCTATGTATATAAAGGAACGACCCGGCCGCGGTTTAGAGACAGACAACAACAACTCGAGAGCCAGACAAAGCGGATTCGCTCCCTGGCCTTCGAAACCCTAGCAATACCAATCACAACTAGATGTAGGCTTTTACCTTCATCGAAGGGGCCGAACTAGTATAAACTCCCGTGTCCCCTTGTCCGGTTTAACCCCTTTAAGCTAACCCGTCGCGATGGATCCACGACTAAGTCCTTTCACGTGGACATCTGCCGTGACAAACCCACAACAGCAGTGCTTGAAAGAACTTCATTTTCTTGAGACACGTTCTGGCGCGTTGCCCCAAAATTGTCTATCTTCCATAGTGGACATATTTATTCCACATATATATTGACCGATGCCAGGAATGCCTCCTATTATTGGCTGTCACACAGGTACATTACGGCGTGCCACACGGCCAAAAAAGGAGAATAAGGCTTATAGTCGCCTTATTTTCTTGAATGCAACGTTTGTCCTTACTAGGCAGACTAATGTTTATACTCACAATAATCTCTCGGATTTCCTTCCAAAGGAGTGCCAATGGGTTTAGAAACTAGTTTGAAACGCAACGACAAATGATGTTCTTTGACTTTCAGGGTCAAAAATTCCTACTTAGGGGCCAAATTTGAGGGTCCTCCGGGCCTTTTGCGCAAGCCGAAAGTATTTTCTTGATTCCCACGCTCATCGCGAGCATTTGAAATACTATTGGGTCCGAAAAGGACTCCAAATGACAAAGTTATGACCGTTTTAGTGAACACTGGTCCTTCATATGGTTTTCCTTGAGAAAACTTCATTTTCTCATGATGCGTTCTAGCGCGCTGCCCGAAAATTTTGTGTCCTCCATAGTGGAGATATTGTTTCCACATATATATTGACTCATGCCAGGAATGCCCTCCTATTATTGGTTGTCATACACGTACATTATGGCATGCCACACAGCAAAAACAAGGAGATTAAGTCTTATAGTCGCCTTATTTTCTTGAATTTACAACCAAATGGGATTTCTGGATCATAGATCATGTGCAGAATGCAAAGTTTGTCCATATAGGCGGACTAATGTTTATACTCACCGTAATCTCTTGGATTTCCTTTCAAAGTAGTGCTAATGGGTTCAGACACTTGTTTGAAAAGCAGCAGCAAATGATGTTCTTTGAATTTCAGGGGCAAAAATTCCTACTTAGGGGCTGAATTTGAGGGTCTTCCATTACTCCTGCGCAAGCCGGAAGTATTTTCTAGATTCCCAAGGTCGTCGCAAGCATTTTGATTACTTGTGGGTCCGAAACGGACTCAAAATGACAAAGTTTTGACTGTTTTGGTGAACACCCGCCCTTCATATGGCGGTACTTGAAAGAAGTTCATTCTCTCGTGACGCGTTCTAGCACGCCGCCCCAAAATCGAGTGTCCTGCATAGTGGAGAAATTGTTTCTGCATATATATATTCACCAATGTCAGGAATGCCCTCCTATTATTAGATGTCACACATGTACATTACAGCATGCCACACGGCGAAAACAAGGTGAATAAGGCTTATAGTCGCCTTGTTTTTCTTGAATTTACAATGAAATGGGATTCCCCGGATCATAGAGCATATGCAGAATGCAACATTTGTCCTTGCCAGGTGGACTAATGTTTATACTCAACAAAATCTCTCGGATTTCCTTGCAGAGGAGTGCCAGCGGGTTCAGAAACTTGTCTAAAAAGCAACGTCAAATGATATTCTTTGACTTTCAGGGCCAAAAATTCCTGCTTAGGGGCCGAATTTGAGGGTCCTCCGTGCCTCCTACACGAGCCAGAAATATTTGCTAGCTTCCCACGCTCGTCCCGAGCGTTTTGAGTACTTGTGGGTCCAGAACAGACTCCGAATGACAAAGTTATGACCGTTTTGGTGAACACCGATACTTCATATGGCAGTCCTTGAAAGAACTTCACTTTCTCGTGACGCATACCGGCGCGCTGCCCAAAAATTTTGTATCCTCCATAGTGGAGATATTGTTTCCTCATATATATTGACCGATGTCAAGAATGCCCTCCTATTATTAATTGTCACACACGTATGTTACGGCTTGCCACACAGCAAAAACAAGGAGAATAAGGCTTATAGTCGCCTTGCTTTTCCTGAATTTACAACGAAATGGGATTCCGAGGATCATAGCGCATGTGCAGAACGCAACATTTGTCGTTACCAGATGGACTAATGTTTATACTCACCATAATGTCGCGGATTTCCTTCCAAAGGAGTGCCAATGGTTTTAGAAACTTGTCTAAAAAGCAATGGCAAATGATGTTCTTTGACTTTCAGGGTCAAAGATTCCTGCTTAGGGGCCGAATTTGAGAGTCCTCTAGGCCTTTTGCGCAAACCGAAAGTATTTTCTAGATTCCCACGCTCGTCGCGAGCATTTCGAATACTATTGGGTCCAAAATGCACTCCGAATGACAAAGTTGTGACCGTTTTAGTGAACACCGGTCCTTCATATGGTAGTGCTTGAAAGAAGATCATTTTCTCGTGATGCGTTGTGGCGCGCCACCCCAAAAATATGTGTCCTCCATAGTGGAGATATTGTTTCCCCATATATACGGACCGATGCCAGGAATGCCCGCCAATTATTGGTTGTCACACACGTAGGTTACGGCATGCCACATGGCAAAAACAAGGAGAATAAGGCTTATTCTCGCCTTATTTTCTAGAATTTACAACCAAATGGGATTCCCCGGATCATACAGAATGTGCAGAATGCAACGTTTGTCCTCACTAGGTGGACTAATGTTTATACTCACCATAATTTCTCGGGTTTCCTTCCAAAGGAGTGCCAATGGGTTCAGAAACTTGTTTGAAAAGCAGCGGCAAATGGTGTTCTTTGACTTTAAAGGGCAAAAGGTCCTACTTAGGGGCCGAATTTGAGGGTCCTCCGGGACTCCTGCATAAGCCGGAAGTATTTTTCTAGATTCCCACACTCGTCGCGAGCATGTTGATTACTTGTGGGTCCGAAACAGACTCCGAATGACAAAGTTATCACCATTTTAGTGAACACCGGTCCTTCATATGGCAGTGCTTGAAAGAAATTTATTTTCTTCAGACGTGTTCTGGCACGCCGCCACAAAATTGTGTGTCTTCCATAGTGGATATATTGTTTCCACATATATATCGACCGATGCCAGGAATGCCCTCCTTTTATTGGCTATCACACAAGTACATTAGGACGTGCCACACGACAAAAAAAGGAAAACAAGGCTTATAGTCGCCTAATTTTCTTGAATTTACAACCAAATGGGATTCCCCGGATCATAGAGCATGTGCAGAATGCAACGTCTGTCCTTACCCGGCGGACTAATGTTTATACTCACCATAATCTCTCGGATTTCCTTCCAAAGGAGTGCCAATGGGTTCAGAAACTAGTTTGAAAAGCAACAGCAAATCATGTTCTTTGACATTCAGGGTCAAAAATTCCTACTTAGGGGCCAAATTTGAGGGTCCTCCGGGCCTTCTCCACAAGCTGGAAGTATTTTCTAGATTCCCACACTCGTCGCGAGCATTTCATATACTATTGGGTCTGAAATGGACTCCGAATGACAAAGCTATGACCGTTTTAGTGAACACCGGTTCTTCATATTCCAGTCCTTGAAAGAACTTCATTTTCTCATGACACGTTCTAGCGCGCTGCCCCAAAATTTTGTGTCCTCCATAGTGGAGATATTGTTTCCACTTATATATTGACTCATGCCAGGAATGCCCTCCTATTATTGGTTGTCACACACGTACGTTACGGCATGCCACATGGCAAAAACAAGGAGAATAAGCCTCATAGTTGCCTTATTTTCTAGAATTTACAACCAAATGGGATTCCCCGAATCATAGAGCATGTGCAGAATGCAACGTTTCTCCTTACCAGGCGGACTAATGTTTATACTCACCATAATCTCTTGGATTTCCTTCGAAATGAGTGCCAATGGTTTAAGAAACAAGTTTGAAAAAGCAGGGGCAAATGATGTTCTTTGACTTTCTGGGGTAAAAATTCCTACACAGGGGCCGAATTTGAGGGTCCTCCGGGCCTCCTGCGCAAGCCAAAAATATTTCTAGCTTCCCACGCTTGTCGCGAGCATTTTGAGTACTTGTGGGTCCAGAACAGACTCCGAATGATAAAGTTATGACCGTTTTGGTGAACATTCATCATTCATATGGCAGTACTTGAAAGAACTTCACTTTCTCGTGAAGCGTACAGCTGTGCCGCCCAAAACTTTTGTGTCCTCCATAGTGGAGCTATTGTTTCTGCATATATATTGACTGATGTCAGGAATGCCCTCCTATTATTAGCTATCAGACACATACATTACGGCGTGCCCCACGGAAAAAACAAGGAGAATAAGGCTTATAGTCGCCTTGCTTGTCTTGAATTTACAACGAAATGGGATTCCCAGGATCTAGAGCATGTGCAAATGCAACACTTCACCTTTCCAGACGGACTAATGTTTTAATCACCATAATCTCTCAGATTTCCTTCCAAGGGAGCGCCAATGGGTTTAGAAACTTGTCTAAAAAGCAACGGCACATGATGTTCTTTGACTTTCAGGGTCAAAACTTCCTGCTTAGGAGTCGAATTTGAGGGTCCTCCGGGCCTTTTGTGTGAGCATTTCGAATACTATTGGGTCCGTAATGCACTCCGGATGACAAAGTTATGACCGTTTTAGTGAACACCGGTCCTTCATATGGTAGTGCTTTAAAGAACATCATTTTTTCGTGGTGCGTTTTGGCACGCCGTAACAAAATTATGTGTCCTCCATAATGGAGATATTGTTTCCACATATATACTAACCGATGCCAGGAATGCCCTCCAATTATTGGCTGTCACACACGTACGTTACCGCATACCACACGGCAAAAACAAGGAGAATAAGGCTTATTATCGCCTTATTTTTCCTTAATTTACAAACTAATGGGATTCCCCGGATCATAGAGCATGTGCAGAATGCAAAGTTTGTCCTTACCAATGTTTATACTCACCATAATCTCTCGGATTTCCTTCCAAAGGAGTGCCAATGGGTTCAGAAACTTGTTTGAAAAGCAGCGGCAAATGATGTTCTTTGACTTTCAGGGGCAAAAAGTCCTACTTAGGGGCCGAATTTGAGGGTCCTCCGGGACTCCTACGTAAGCCGGAATTATTTTATAGATACCCACGCTCGTCGCGAGCATTTTATTACTTGTGGGTCCGAAACAGGCTCCGAATGACAAAGTTATCACCATTTTAGTGAACATCAGTCCTTGATATGGCAGTGCTTGAAAGAACTTCATTTTCTTGAGACATGTTCTGGCGCGCTGCCCCAAAATTTTCTACCTTCCATAGTGGACATATTTATTCCACATATATATTGACCGATGCCAGGAATGCCTCCTATTATTGGCTGTCACACAGGTACATTACGGCGTGCCACACGGCCAAAAAAGGAGAATAAGGCTTATAGTTGCCTTATTTTCTTGAATGCAACGTTCGTCCTTACCAGGCGGACTAATGTTTATACTCACCATAACCTCTCGGATTTCCTTCCAAAGGAGTGCCAATGGGTTTAGAAACTAGTTTGAAAAGCAATGACAAATGATGTTCTTTGACTTTCTGGGTCAAAAATTCCTACTTAGGGGCCGAATTTGAGGGTCCTCTGGGCCTTCTGCGCAAGCCGGAAGTATTTTCTTGATTCCCACGCTCGTCACGAGCATTTGAAATACTATTGGGTCCGAAAAGGACTCCGAATGACAAAGTTATGACCGTTTTGGTGAACACCGGTCCTTCATATGGTTGTCCTTGAGAAAACTTCATTTTCTCATGATGCGTTCTAGCGCGCTGCCCGAAAATTTTGTGTCCTCCATGGTGGAGATATCGTTTCCACATATATATTGACTCATGCCAGGAATGCCCTCCCATTATTGGTTGTCATACACGTACATTACAGCATGCCACACAGCAAAAACAAGGAGATTAAGTCTTATAGTCGCCTTATTTTCTTGAATTTACAACCAAATGGGATTTCTGGATCATTGAGCATGTGCAGAATGCAAAGTTTGTCCTTATAGGCGGACTAATGTTTATACTCACCGTAATCTCTTGGATTTCCTTCCAAAGTAGTGCCAATGGGTTCAGACACTTGTTTGAAAAGCACCGGCAAATGATGTTCTTCGAATTTCAGGGGCAAAACGTCCTGCTTAGGGGCCGAATTTGTGGGTCCTCCATTACTCCTGCGTAAGCCGGAAGTATTTTCTAGATTCCCACGGTCGTCGCAAGCATTTTGATTACTTGTGGGTCCGAAACGGACTCAAAATGACAAAGTTATGACTGTTTTGGTGAACACCCGCACTTCATATGGCAGTGCTTGAAAGAAGTTCATTTTCTCGTGACACGTTCTGGCACGCTGCCCCAAAATCGAGTGTCCTGCATAGTGGAGAAATTGTTTCTGCATATATATAGACCTATGTCAGGAATGCCCTCCTATTATTAGCTGTCACACACGTAAATTACGGCATGCCACACGGCAAGAACAAGGAGAATAAGGCTTATAGTCGCCTTGTTTTTCTTGACTTTACAATGAAATGGGATTCCCGGGATCATAGAGCATATGCAGAATGCAACATTTGTCCTTGCCAGGTGGACTAATGTTTATACCCAACATAATCTCTCAGATTTCCTTCTAGAGGAGTGCGAGCGGGTTCAAAAACTTGTCTAAAAAGCAACGTGAAATGATATTCTTTGACTTTCAAGGTCAAAAATTCCTGCTTAGGCGCAGAATTTGAGGGTCCTCCGGGCCTTCTACGCAAGCCGAAAGTATTTTCTAGATACCCATGCTCATCACGAGTGTTTCAAATACTATTGGGTCCGAAATGGACTCCGAGTGACAAAGTTATGACCGTTTTAGTGAACACCGGTCCTTCATATGGCAGTCCTTGGAAGAACTTCATTTTCTCATGACGCATTCTGGCGCGCTGCCCGAAAGTTTTCTATCCTCCATAGTGGAGATATTGTTTCTACATATATATCGACTCATGCTAGGAATGCCCTCCTATTATTGGCTATCACACATGTACCTTACGACATGCCACACGGCAAAAACAAGAAGAATAAGTCTTATAGTCGCCTTATTTTCTTGAAATTACAACCAAATGGGATTCCCTGGATCATAGAGCATGTGCAGAATGCAATGTTTATCCTTCCCAGGCGGACTAATATTTATAATCTCTCGGATTTCCTTCCAAAGGAGTGCCAATGGGTTCAGAAACTAGTTTGAAAAAGCAGGGGCAAATGATGTTCTTTTACTTTCAGGGGCAAAAAGTCCTGCATGGGGGAGGATTTGAGGGTCCTCCAGGCCTCCTGCGCAAGCCGGAAGTATTTTCTAGATTCCCACACTCGTTGTGAGCATTTTGAGTACTTGTGGGCCCAGAACAGACTCCGAATGACAAAGATATGACCCTTTTGGTGAACACCGATCCTTCATATGGAAGTCCTTGAAAGAACTTCACTTTCTCATGACGTGTACTGGCACGCCGCCCAAAAATTTTGTGTCCTCCATAGTGGAGATATTTTTTCCGCATATATATTGGCTGACATCCACAGCTCCTGCTGCTATACATACTGGACGAATTACTAGAGCTCGCGCTCGCCAATTGAATTATCAAGTGCTTTCATTCCTTGGTAGCGATTCTAATGTTCATGAAAATATGATGCTGCCTAAATTGGATACATTTGTTTTGCTTACAAATGAAGGGCCTAGCTTGGACAAGAAAGATGAACCTTGGAGGAAGTTCAAGCATGGAGATGATGGCATGCGCAAGGGGATCAAGAACGGAGTTGCAAGTGATGATTTCAGGACTTTGAAGCCACCATAAGGAGTGCATGAAGCCTTGGATGAAATATACAAGATGCCACTTCATAAATTTCGTCCAGAGACTATTCTAGGTGCTGCGTCACCTTATTATTGGGCCAGGCCCATGTATTTTTGAAATACTTAAGTATAGGCTGTTTTTAGAGTCCGTATGTGTGGGGAAACAAGAGTTAGGATTGGTTTCGGACCCCTCCACCAAGGGCCACGAAATTCCCCCCTCTTCCTCCATATATACAGCCCTTAGGGCGTCGTTTAGACTTTGGGTTTTGTTTAGATTAAAGTTCATCATAGCTGCAACTTCGCATACTTCTTTTGTATTCCACGACCAGACAAAGGCGTCACAGAACCCCACCTTGATCAATAAAGCTTTCCTCTTATATTCGCAATATCCAGATTGCAATCTTAGTTTCTTGCTTGTTCTTCGTTTGTCTGCATGAAACAGACCTTCGTGGTCAGGTTGATCGTGCTTCGGCGTGGTCAATAACCTCTCGGAGTTGGTTTGGCGATTGCTAAGGCGCGACGTCCTCGCACGTTCGTAGTCGCATCATCAAAGTTGACTTCCTCCAAAACGATAGCCACCATCTCATCAAAAGACGGACACCTTTTCCTCTATCAAGTGGTATCGAAATTCCAGGTTGCTCGGTGAGATGTTACATTTTTTCGTAGTTTAGATCGAGTATGTACTTTATACCTACAGTCCACGAAAAAGCAAAAAAATAGGGTTATTTCATCATATCTGAACCAGTCTGAGCCTTTGCATAGTCTTTTCAGTATTTTGCTTTATTGAATTCGCGGTTGCATCGTCATGTCTAGTTGCTCGTCTTAGAGTCTAGTCCTTTAGAGTTTTGAGTTTTGGTCATAAGTTGTCACGCTGCCGCCACACCATCATCATCGCCCCTGCCATATACCACCACCAATCTGTATCCATATACCACCACCAATCCGTATCCATATACCACCACCGTTGCCATATCCTACCACCATATATGCACCACCAATCCGAGTCCTTTCATATTAGGTTTGTTTTCGAGTTCCGTCTAATTTCCGATTCGTGTTTCCTCGCATGGGTAGGTTTCGAAAAAATAGAGTCTGGAGACCCCCAGGCAGTTTTCAAGCAAAAAATTTCACAGGCAAAAATATTTTTCCCTATCCTATTTTTAGGCTTTTCTGAGTCTTTTTGAGCCACCTGCCATCATAGTGATTTTTTGTCGCACTTTTTCGTCGTCGCTGCCATGATTTTCGAAAAAAAAAGTCAAAAAAATCCGTGCCCATCCTGTCAGTTTGACGAGGGAAGAGTTTTGAGACACTCGCCATTATAGTGATTTTTCGCAAAAAAGGAGCGCAAAAAAAAGAGCGAAAAAAATTCCAGTGTGTGTTTCCCTTGTTTACGTGCAGCGTCGTGATTTTGTTAGTGTTCTAGGCTCGCTTCTCTAGCACGGTCTAGCCTAGGACCAGCACAATACCGTCGTTGAGCGTTTATTCAACTTGGCATCTCTGAATTGATTATTGCTGACCCTTTTTGGTACCATATTATAAACCTTCCTAGCTCCACATACATCTACGTAGTGCGTTTGACTCTGCCTTGTAATCGCTCTATCCAAGCTTTGAGAGTTTTGACTATGACAGTTGCCGATCACCGCCTGCTGCTGGGTAAGAACTGGTAAGAATTTGAGATTTGCTTGACGGATTTGTGACACCCACCACCACCTCTTGTTAGTAGTCTATAGGATCCTATTCTTGTGTGTTTCTATTGCTGCTAACCATGGCTGGATCACAAGCCGACGAGACTGACTTGGATAAATTTTAGCAAATGATGAGTGGACATGTGCAAGATGTGCTAAACATATTTGAAGAGGCCATGGAGAAGACAGATGGCATGGAGAAGACGTTCGAAACAAAGCTCGATAACAAGTTTAATGTATTGTTCGCGCGTCTTCCACCACCACCGGCTGCACCTAGTGCCCCAAGGTTGTCAGAATTGCGATTTTGAATCGGATTGAAGCTCCGATGGTAGGATCGCAAATCGTAGAATCTTCACTATCAGGATCATAGAAACGTAGATTCTATGAACTAAAATCATAGAATCATAGGGGTTAGTTTGGATCGTAAAGTCATAGAATCATATAACAGGATTACGATTCTGACAACCTTGAGCGCACATCTACAACAACAACAGCAACAACAACAAGAACAACAATAACGTCTCCTTCCAAATCAAGTGGGACGAGCACGGCGCGTTCCCATTGACCCTGGGAAAAATTCCGGTGCCGCTGTTGATGCTTCTATAGCTCCTGCTGCTACTGCAGAGGTGGAGGACCATTACGAGGATGAGGTTGATCAAAAATAGAACTACGTGCAACCACCAGCACCACCACCACCAGGTCGTCCTCAGGTATATCATCACAACGGTAGGGCTGCACCATCACCTGAGGTACGAGATCTTGACCTTTTTCCTAAACTGAAGTTGAAAATTCCACCATTTGAGGGTAGATATGTTCCTGACATATATCTTACTTGGGAGTTAGAAACTGAACAACGTTTTACATGTTTCAATATCCCAAGGAGAGACGTGTTCCTGCCGCTGTTTGTGCTTTCACTAGTTTTGCAAGTGTTTGGTGGTCTGAACATTGTAGATTATATCCTATTCCAGCTACTTGGGCTGCTTTGAAAACTGCTATGCGTACTCGTTGGGTTCCACCATATTATCAACGTGAATTACTTCATAAATTGCATCGTTTAAGACAAGGAAAAAAATTATGTAGAAGAATATTATCAGGAATTACAAACTGGCATGATTAGATGTGGTATTGTTGAGGAGAATGAAGCTATGCTTGCACGTTTTATGGGTGGATTAAATAGAGAGATTCAGACCATTCTAGAGTATAAGGAGTATAATAATATCAATTTTTTATTCCATCTTGCTTGTAAAGCTGAACGTGATGTGCAGGATCGACAGGCATTGGCGCGAACTAACTTTTCTATAGTTCGGTCTTCATCATGGACATCACATGCATCCTCTACTTTGATGCGGAGCATCCCACGATCATCCCCATGGACGCACCTACACCTCCAACGACACCACTTGGACCAATGACAAGAGCCCGAGCCACGGCTATCGAAGATAAGGTGAAGTCACTCATCTTCGAACATCTAATTTCTATGCATAAGACATGGCTACTACCTTAGTTCGAGACGTTGTGCAAGATTAGGTATCAAAAGGATCCTCCTGAAGATGCACGTGAATATGTACAAGCCCCCAAGTTCACGGATGAAGAAAACCAATGGAAGGAGTCAAGGACACCTCCCAGGCCTCGGACATCCGGCCACGACCCCGGACGTCCGGCTCCTGGAACTTCACCCACCATAGTCGTTCAGCCGCCGGGACACTATAGGCCTCGGACATCCGGCCCTAGCCGAAAATCCGGCCTCGAGCCTGGATATCCGGACACCACCTTCCCGAGAGCTACATGACTAGCTTCACCAGCCCGGACATCCGGCCCTCCGCGAACGCCCAGACATCCGGCCTCGCCAGCCCGGACATCCGGCCCAGCGTGAAAGCCCGGACATCCGACCTGACGCCCGGACGTCCGGCCTCCCCTGTCTACGCACAGTGTAAGGGCCGAGGCCCGTGTACCCCTTCGCCCCCCTAGACTATATATACTCCACTTCATCCGACTTTCAAGGGTTAGCGTTGTGTTAGCTCATTTGTGAGATAGAGCTTCGCTCATCCATATTGGATCTACTCCTTGAGAGAGACCGCGTCCCCTCTTCGGAGAAGATCCACCTTGGATTCAAGACCCTTTACGGGAAGATCCCCTTGTAGATTCAAGACCTCCTCACGAAGAAGAACCGGTGACCCTTTGTATCGTCCCTTGTTGGATTTGGATCGTGTATCTCTTTGTGTTTCGAGGATCTAGCATATGTGTGACCATATCTTGTTGGTTTTAGTGTTTTTCTCGTGTCTCCCCTCGTGATTCCCCTCGTTTTTCCCCTCGTGTTCTTCGTGTTCTTCGCGGGATCCGCTCCTTTCGTGAAAGATCGGACACATAGGGTTCTACCCTACATCATCTTGGTATCAAGAGCCACATTGATCATGATTTCGGAGCCTCCCCGTTGTGTTGCTAGCCTAGTTTTGTTTATTTTGTCCCTAATTCGAAAATTCCCCACAAAAATAGCCCCAATTTATTTTTGTGATTTGTTGGTGTGATGAAATTTTGTTGGATTTGATCCGCGGATTTCGTGTGTTGCAGGTAGATCTAGCTTTCCATCCATTTTTCCCCAATTTCCATCCAGAAATTCCTTCAAATTTTGCCCGGATTTGACCTCTCCTCGCGAAGATCTTCGAATTCATCCCCGGATCCAGAGCCCGGACATCCGACCCCTGGCAGCACCACTTCCTCTCCACCGCTCGTTTTCCATCCATATTTCGCCAAATTTTGTTCTAGTGCCCGCATATACTTACGCATACCACCACTACTTCCGCATACCAACACCAACTCCGACAATTTTGGTCCAATTTTGCTTTGAGATTTTGACTTGCGGTACCATGTCCTACTTGTGTTTCGGCTATTTAGGTACGGTTCGACATCAACATCACCACCACTCATCTTCGCCACGGACGCGTCATCAATAACGACCACCTCGACTACATCCTGGTATTCATCACACTCATTCGATCACCGTCATCCGTTCTTACTTACGGACGAGGAACCGAAGGAACGGTAACCTCACCTTGGTATTGGACATATCACTCTTGCCATTACATTGATAGCCATCATAGCCTTACTCCTTTGTGTTGCTTACCCATCTAGACTAGCCTTTGTGTATTGCCGGCAACGAGACTTGTGCACATTAGTGATCATACTTCCCATAGCATACATACATCATTGTTGCATATCTTGGTATCATCTCTTGCATCACAAGGTTGTCATCGCATACACAATTGCTATCCTGGTTCATCAAGCATTGCATGAGAAAAGACCTCAAACAACAAAGAGCCAAACAAGCTTTTAAGAAAAAGGAAAAAAGAAAAGCAAAGAGCTTTTAAGCAAGCACCATAGCATCATACAACATTAAGATTGTCATATTAGATCATCTTGGATCATATCATCAAAACACCTTGCATAGAACATACTTGGGATAGAAGTCGTTACATTTTTGCTTAGTAGGTTCTGCACAAGTCTTGTATCCGCCTATTGTGCAATCGCGCTAGCGTCTCTCTAGTGTTGTGCAACAAGAGCATTTTTGTGGATCCTCATTTTGGCTCATCCTTGGTTGCCCAACCCAACTTATCTCTTTGAGTGTGTGTTTCCGTGTACATTACATTGCTTGGTCTACTTGTTGCATTGCAATCTTGCGAATCTTTTCCAACATTATTGAAGCTCACTTACAATTGCATTAAATTTTGTGCCACCATCCTAACCAAGCTCCACCATAAGCTTTTACTTGTGTAGGTGTGAGAAACCGACAAGAATTTGTACCAATTGTGTTATTTCCTTGTCCACATTCGAGTGATCATTGATCCACTTTCAACTTCGGTCAAGGTACATTTGGTATTCGTTCTTCTCTTTCTACCTCTCACAATTTTGTCTTGGAATGATGGATAGGCCAAGTACTTCTACCAACCCACTCTTCATTGAGCACGACGACGACATGAACTCCTACGTCACCAAGAGCCACCTCTTTCGTGCACAACGTGCTTTGCATCAAGAGCAACAAGCAATGAGTGAACGCATCGACAACCTCGCCGCCGACTTGCGACTCTCTGAGCAACGTATAAGGGACTACTTAGACCACAAGCTCGATGATCACAAGCAAGAAAACGACACAAGAATGTACGAGATTCGTGCTTTGTTGCTCAACCACTGTTCTTCCACTTCGTATTCATCAAGAAGGACTCGCTCAAGTCGACACTCCGACTTCACCCTCTCCGGCTCAAGTACACCGACATCGAACACTCTTCGACGTGCCGCGTGCAACGATCGTCAAGCAAGCCTCAATCCTCTACATGGCAACAACTCTCAAGAGCATCGACAACGTCAAACTCAAGAGGCTTTTGCACTAGCACGAGAACGGCAACGACAACGCCAACATGAAGCGGAAGAGCGAGCGCGTCTACACCAAGAAGCACAAGATGCCCAGGCACAACGTCAAGAGCAACAATTGCGAGATGCTCAAGCACTTGAGGTGCAACAAGCCCTCCAAGATGCAAGTCGCGCCATAGCCAACCGAGGCAGACAAGATCTTGAACATGAAGAAGCACTTCGCGAAGAAGCTCAAGAACGGAGATTTCAAGCTCGCGTGCATCATCAAGTTCCTTAAGTTCCTCCTCGAGATCGACAAGCTCCCCCACAAGCTCGCCAAGAACATCAAGTTCATCAAGAGCATGAAGATAATGGGAATCCTCTTCTCCAAGAGCAACACAAGCTTGACAATCATCAACAACATGGAAGTCATCATCCTCGACCCAACACAACGAATAGCAACGCTACGGCAAGCTCAAGTTCACCATGCCCAAGTTCAATGGAAGCAACGATCTCGAAGAGTACCTTTCATGGGAATTGAAGGTCAACAAAATATTCCTTTTGCACAACTATGACGAAGAGATGAAGATCGCGATGGCATCCCTTGAGTTCCAAGACTATGTCCTCATTTGGTGGGAACAAGTTATCGAGCGTCGAGAGGCAAGAGGTCATGAGAGCACGCTTTGTGCCTACCTACTACAACTACGACCTCTTCAAGAAACTCCAACTACTCAAGCAAGGAACCAAGAGCGTTGAAGAGTACTACAAGGAGATGGAGATTGCCATGATAAGGGCCAATGTCATGGAAGATGATGAGCAAACTATGGCACGTTTCTTGAATGGACTCAACCATCCTATCAAGAAGATCGCCGACTTCCAACCATACTCGAACCTCATCGAGCTCGTGCATCAAGCTACAAAAGCGGAACGTCAAGTGCAAGATGACCTCAAATATGCCAAGTTCTCATCCAAGTCCTATGGCTTCTCAAACAATCAAGCTTCAACGACTCCAACATCTTCGACTACCCCAAGTCATCATCCTACTACAAGCAACTTCAAGCCGAGAGCTTCATCATCATCTACCCCAACCGATGAGACCGTCAAGACCAGTTCCTTCAAATGCTTCACATGCGGCAGCCAAGGTCACAAGTCATTCGAGTGTACTAACAAGCGAACCATGATCCTCAACTACGATGGTCCATATGACTCCATGAGTGATGAGGAGATGAAAGCCATTGAGCAAGTGGTAATGCACCGGCATGTGACCGAAGAAGAAGAGAATCAAGTCTTTTGTGACGGAGATTCAAGTCCCGCTCTCGTTGTCTCCGAGGTCTTGACTCTTCAACGTCAACATGAGGAAGACCAAAGATGTCACATATTCCATACCAAGGCCGGCATCAATGGAAGGTCCGTCAAGGTCATCATCGATGGAGGGAGTTGCCATAACTTAGCAAGTGAGGAACTATTCTCCAAGCTCCAATTGGCAAAGATAGAACATCCTCATCCATACAAAGTTCAATGGCTTAGCGACCCCGACACTATCCAAGTTGAGCATCGAGTACAAGTCTCCTTCAAAATCGGTGCCTACGAAGACACTTTAGAGTGTGATGTCATTCCAATGACCGTTTACCACCTTCCTCTTGGACGCCCATGGCACTTTGATAGAGGTGTCATCCACAACGGCCGAACGAACCACTACATCTTCAAGATGTAATTGAAGGAGTATGTACTTCGACCTATGTCTCCAAGCCAAGTGATCACCGACAAGAAAGCCACCCATCATGGAGAAATAGTGAGAGAGCAAGCCACCAAAAATGAAGTGAGCGCCACAAGCCCAAAGTGAGCGCCTCCAAGATGAGCGACGAGAAGAACTTAGTTCTATTTGCTATCACACGTGAGATGAGAGAAGTGTGTGAGAACCCATCTAGTGTCATGCACTATGACCTTTCGTGCAATGACGAGGCACCAAAAGCTAACACCTCTCACACTCTACCTTTAGTGTTATCTTCTTTTTTGCAGGAATTTCAAGATGTTTTCCCCGACGAGCTAACTCCGGGTCCACCTCCTATACGAGGCATTAAACACCGAATCGACATCACCCGCGGAGCGCACCTTCCTAACAAGTTTCCCTACCGCATCAACCCTGAGGAACCTAAGACGATCCAATGGCAAGTTCAACTACTCATCCACTTTGGACACGACAAGACACTTGCTACGCTCTCCAAGCACTATTTTTGTCCCACGATGCTTCCCGACATCAACCACTTCACCAACCAATACATGTCTCTAAGCTAAGTGCAAAGCTCAATCTCTTGGTCTTTACATGCCACTTCCAATTCCATATCAACCATGGGAAGACTTTAGTAGGGATTTTGTGCTTGGGTTGCCTAGAAATAGGAATGGAAAGGATTTCGTGTTTGTTGTTGTGAACCTATTCTCCAACATGGCTCATTTCATATCTTGCCAGAAGATAGATGATACTTCACATATTGCACATCTATTTTGTAGGAAAATCTTGCAACCGTGCCTACCGATCGCCGAGTACGCCTACAACCACGCAAGACACTCAACTACCGGCAAGTCCCCCTTCGTGGTCGTCTATGGATTCAACCCATTGTCACCATCGGAAATTCTTCCTCTACCACTCCAAGAGCACATCAATTTGGATGCAAGTGCATGTGTGACTCATCTCAAGAAGGTGCATGAAGATACAAGACATACTATTCAGCGTGGTTTTCAACATTGGCGACCAAGCTCAACATCAACAAGCACCCCATGGTCTTCAACATTGGCGATCTCGTGTGGCTACACCTTCGCAAGGACCGCTTTCCCCAAGAACCCAAGTCCAAACTTCGACCACGAACGGACGGACCCTTCAAGGTGCTTGCACGCTACAACGACAACGCTTACAAGATCGACCTCCCCCGCGACAAGTACAACGTGAGCGATATCTTCAACGTCAAAGATCTCTCGCCCTACCATGGTGATGAGGATTTCAATCCGAGGTCGGATCTTCCCCAAGGGAGGGGAGATGATGCGGAGCATCCCACGATCATCCCCATGGACGCACCTACACCTCCAACGACACCACTTGGACCAATGACAAGAGCCCGAGCCAAGGCTATCGAAGATAAGGTGAACTCACTCCTCTCCAAACTTCCACTTTCTATGCATGAGACATGGCTACTACCTAAGTCCGAGACGTTGTGCATGATTAGGTATCAAAAGGATCCTCTCGAAGATGCACGTGAAGATGTACAAGCCCCCAAGTTCACGGATGAAAAAAACCAATGGAAGGAGTCAAGGACACCTCCCAGGCCCCGGACATCCAGCCACGACCCCGGGCGTCCGACCCGATACCCACCACAGCCGCTCAGCCGCCAAGACACTACAGGCCCAGGACATCCGGCCCGGCCCTGAAATCCGGCCTCGAGCCCGGATATTCGGACACCACCTTCCCGAGAGCGACATGGCCAGCTTCACCAGCCCGGACATCTGGCCTCCATAGCCCAGACATCCGGCCCTCCGTGAACGCCCGGACATCCGGCCCCGCGTGAAAGCCCGGACATCCGGCCCGACGCCCGGACGTCCGGCCTCCCCTATCTGCGCACAGTGTAAGGGCTGAGGCCCGTGTAGCCCTTTGCCCCCTAGACTATATATAATCCACCTCGTCCTACTTTCTAGGGTTAGCGTTGTGTTAGCTCATTTGTGAGATAGAGCTTCGCTCATCCATATCGGATCTACTCCTTGAGAGAGACAGCGGCCCCTCTTCGGAGAAGATCCACCTTGGATTCAAGACCCCTTTACGGGAAGATCCCCTTGTGGATTCAAGACCTCCTCACGGAGAAGAACCGGCTACCCTTTGTATCGTCCCTTGTTGGATTTGGATCGTGTATCTCTTTGTGTTTCGAGGATCTAGCATATGTGTGACCATATCTTGTTGGTTTTAGTGTTTCTCTCGTGTTTCCCCTCGTGATTCCCCTCGTGATTCCCCTCGTTTTCCCCCTCGTGTTATTCATGTTCTTCGCGTGATCCGCTCCTTTCATGAAAGATCGGCCACATAGGGTTCTACCCTACATCATACTTCCACTGCACTAGCACCTCCATCAGGTGCCACCTCCAGCTGTGTGTAACACCCACAATGCGGCTATATCACCCACGTGTCGGGGCACGACTTAGAGGCATAGACGCATGGTAGGCTTGTCAAAAGAGGGGTAATCTTCACACATCCCATGTACTGAATAAGAAAGGGATAAAGAGTTGGCTTACAATCGCCACTTCACACAAATACAAGTTAAACATACATCATCCAGAATACAACCAAGGTCCGACTACGAAACCAAAAAAAAAAAGAAGACAACCCCAAAAGCTAGATCCCCGATCGTCCCAACTGGGCTCCACTATTGATCAACCGAAAAAGAAACAAAGCAATGATCAAGATCTTCATCGAGCTCCCACTTGAGTTGGGTTGTGTCGCTTGCACTGGTATCATCAGCACCTGCAACTATTTGGAAGTATCTGTGAGTCACGAGGACTCAGCAATCTCACACCCGCGAGATCAAGACTATTTAAGCTTATGGGTAGAATAGGGTAATGAGGTGGAGCTGCAGCAAGCACTAAGCATATATGGTGGATAACATACACAAATAAGAGCGAGAAGAGAAGCAACATGGCGGTCGTGAACTAGAAGTGATCAAGAAGTGATCCTGAAACTGCTTACATTCAAGCATAACACATGAACCGTGTTCACTTCCCGGACTCCGCCAGAAAGAGACCATCATGGCTACACACGCGGTTGATGCATTTTAATTAAGTTAAGTGTCAAGTTCTCTACAACTGGATATTAACAAATTCCCATCTGCCACATAATCGCGGGCACGGCTTTCGAAAATTCAAACCCTGCAGGGGTGTCCCAACTTAGCCCATCACAAGCTCTCACGGTCAACGAAGGATATTCCTTCTCCCGAGAAGACCCGATCAGCCTCGGAATCCCGGTTACAAGACATTTCGACAATGGTAAATCAAGACCAGCAAGACTACCCGATGCGCCGACATCTCGATAGGACCTGCACATATCTCGTTCTCAGGGCAACACCGGATGAGACATTCTACGAGTAAAACCAAACCTCAAGTTTCCCCGAGGTGGCCCCGCAGTCTACTCGGTTCGGAAAAACACTTAGAGAAGCACTGGCCCGGGGGGGTGTTAAAATAAAGATGACCCTTGGGTTAATTACTCCCAAGGGAAAGGTATAGGTTGTTAGGCAAATGTAAAACCAAGGTTGGGCAACTAACAACGCTATAAAACGGGTTGAGCAAAGCGGTAACTTAGCCAAACAACCGTTTGCTAGGAAAGGTGGGTTAGAGGCATGATATAACAAGTGGTAGGTAGCACGACATAGCGATAGAGCGAACAACTAGCAAGCAAAGATAGATGTGATTTCGAGGGTATGGTCATCTTGCCTGAGATCCCGCACGGAAGAAGAACGAGTCCATGAAGAAGACAAATGGACGAAGTCGAACGAATCCTCACAAACGCGATGTTATCAGAACTAACCCGAAGAAGCAACACCGGAAAGAAGCAAACAATATGGTAAACAACCATCACATAAACATGGCATGATGCACAATCAACTATGATGTATGTCAGGTTTAATGAGGCATGGCATGGCAAAGTGCACAAACAATACTACAAATTAAGTGGAGCTCAATATGCAAGACGGAACACCACATTCAATTATTTAGTTCACTACCGGTTATGTACCCAACAAAATTAAATGTTCTTAACATGGCAAGAGGTGAAACATGAGTAAAATACACAGTTAGGCATTTAAATGAGGCCGGAAACATCAAACAACAATTCCGGTAAATCCTCATGTGCATTAGTAATTTTAATGCAACAACAATTTTAAACATTTTAAATGTTATTATCATGATGTGGATGACATGCGCAAGTTTTAAGCAATTTTATGAAAATGTTACAAGAGCATGTTATGAAGCATTTGTCACCGTGGTGGAAAGAAAGGGTGCCACGGCGATGAATCCGAAAGTGATGCCACGGCAATATTCCGGTTCCGGTAACTCGATTGAGATACCGATGCAAAAGAGAGAGTGACGGGAGCAGGTCATGCGATGAACGGTGGGGTGATCCCGGATTTTGGGTTCCCACGAGTTGATGGCATGGAAGCAAGAGACACTACGGGCACGGTGCAGACATAGGGTGCATCTCATATAACACAAGCATTCGGTCCACGGGCGGTCATCTCGGGATTATACCTTCGAAGCGTGCAAACGGGACGGTTCTCGTTCGATGCAAACTAGACGAAGTACACGTTCTCGGGACGTTTGTAATGGAGGTAGTCGTTCTCGCTTCGTAGTTGTACAGACTCCATAGGTGTTCGGGGTCACAACGAGGAACTTGACGTCCACGGGGTCTTCGAGGGTCGACGGTAGTTGTCCTATGCATCGGGCGTCAAGGTACTTGTCGTTCTTAGCGATTCCCAAGACGGCGGTAGTGGTACACGTTACGTAGATGTTCAGGGTCGTCATCGTTCGTAGTCAATGTAGTTGAACTTGATGAAACCCTTGGCGCTAGTAGTAATGGATGTTATCAGTATCGTGGTACTTGGCGATATCCGTGCGTAGAGGTACTTTGCAGTTTCGACGACGGTCATACACGTTTTCGTAGATGTTCGAGCCATCGGTAGCGGTACTTGGTGAATCCCGAAACGGTCTTGGCGTCTTCGCGCGTAGGGGTACTTGACGTTTCCGTGTAGCACTTGTCGATTTTGGAGACGGCGGAAGACGAACTTGGCGGTCCTCATTGACCTGGTACCTGGCGTCATTCCCTGTTCGGTGACCCTTGGACTTGGCGTTAACAGCAACAGGGGCGCGATGCATGGACTCAGCGCATTCAACGTGTACGGGCGACGCCTTGCTGGACTTGGTGCGGTCGCGAACGGGGGCTGGAGGCGGCCAGCTGCGGGATGCAGGGCACGGTGGTTGGGGTGAGCTGTGCCTGCCGGATCCTGTCCAGATCAAGAGATGGGGCGGCCCTAGCAGCGACGACGAAGCAAAGGAGGTGGACGGCGAGGTCCTGCGACAGGGTGTCCCACTGGACGTCAGCAGCGGTGGCTCCCGCGAGGCTGTGACGACATGGAAGGGCACATGGGCCCGCGCTCCCTTGCGACGGGGCGAACACAGATGAGAAGGAGGACGCGGCGGAGATGTGCTGGCCCTCGGCTGCTCGTGGAGGACGGCGTGGCTCGCCGGTGACGAAGGAGAAGCAGGGGCGCCGAACCGCAGCAGCGGCTGCCGGAGGCTGAGAGCACAGCAGCGGCGGAGCAGCTCGAGGAGGAGATGGGCTCGCTGGCCAGAACGACGGCACAACGGGAGAGGAAGGGGGTCACCCGCGACGCTGTTGGCGCAGCACTGCTGGAGGCGCGGGCGCCATGGCGGGGAGGCGACGTGGCTCCGGTGGTTGAGGCCGAATGAAGGGAGCATCTACAGGGCCGTCGCGCACGGGGAGGAGGCTCGAGGGGATCGGGCACCGGGTGCGCTGCGTGAGGGAGAGAGCGAAAGGAGGGAGTGGGGATCGAGCGAGCATCTCCCTGAGCTGACGGCGCGAGGAGGAAACGAAGGAGAGGAGGGGCTCGATCGGGATGAGATGGGCTAGGGGAAGAGGTTCGCTAGGGTTAGAGCCGGTGGGCACTGGCTGGGCTTTGGGAAAGCTGCGGTGGCCTGGGCCTTGGGCCAAATTGGTCCGGCTTGATACAAGTGGCGGCTGGGCTTCTCTCTTCCTCCTTTCTCTTTTCATTAACAGAGAACTAGAAGAAAGGAAAGAAGAATTAGGGCATGCGGTTAGTTTTTCCAGACTCATAAAAATGTGTATGATTCCAGAGAAAATGGAGTGGGCATGAATGAAAAATTAAATTCAAATTTCTTTGAATTTAATCCAAATGGTTTGAACTAGGACGGGTTTGAGAAGTGTCCAAAAATGTTGAGATTTTCGGAGGAGCCTCGATAAATGGAGAAGGAATTGTCGGCAAGGTTTGGGGATCAACTCGAAGCAGAAAAGGCATGGGGTTATTTTTGCACCTGTTTTATGGTTAATTCCAAAAGAATGGAATATTTATTATAGCTCCCTAATATTGGCAGGATATATTATACTCCTTCCATTTTTGTATACAAGGCCACAAACTTGGATTACAGGTACCAATGTAAAATTTAATGTGTGCTTTACAAGTCAACTTTTCTTCTTGTTTACTAGGATCTTTAATACTCTGCATGCACTCAAAGAAACTGAGTGGAGGAAGTAGCTAATTGTCATTATGACTGCATGCATGCAAGTATTAAACAGGTTGTTAATACGAGAAAATATCATTAACTTTGCCTCGATTACTGTTGGTGGCCTTGTATAGATGCAGAATGTATATTCCATAGTGGCCTTGTATATAAAAATGGAGGGAGTAAAGAGAATCACCATGTGAATCCCCTCGGTTTAAATGGACCGAAGATCCATGCAATTTATATAGTTGAGTTATTTAAAAAGGGTAGCATGAAGACATGATGCAATGCAAAAGATGCTATGAAGAAAGCAACAGACAAATGAAACACATGACAACAACGAAAAACATGGAAGCCGTCTGGAGTGTCGGTCCCTGGGCGTTCCAACACTCCACCACTACAAGAGGATCTCGTCCCGAGATCTAGGATGGCACCGGAGAGAAACGAAAGAGGAAGAGAAGAAGTAAAACTAAGTTGCTTCTTTGACAAACGAGTGAAACCAAATAACCTTGAGAGGTTAAACAAATTGAAAGAAAGAATATAACGAGGTTGAACAAAGTTGAAAACACTCTGTTAGAAAAGAGGGACAAGGAACATTACGGGAACCTTGTGGTTGAAAGACATAAGAAAAGGGTTATAATGGACAAAAAGTATATGCAAGCACTCCGGTTGAAACGAGATGTACAAGGGACGGTAAAGACCAATTACGACAAAAATCCGGTTGGAAATGGAAGGCAAAGAATATGAACTTGACAAGATGAGAGGATACTTGATGAAATCAACAACACACTGCCTCCGGAACTATTGAAAGAATGGAACAAGGGGTAAGAAAGATCTCAGACAGCACTCCGGTTGAGAAGGAAGGCAAAACTTGATAAGATGAGAGAACTTGAATGGAGGACATGACACTCCGGTTGAATGGATAAGCAAAAGAAAGAACATGATCTTTGACAAAAATGGCACGATGGATCGAAGCGTGCAACATCACAATGCCTTCGGAACAAAAGATAGAATGGTGAAAGTAACGAAGAAGAAAACAACATCTTCTACCTCAAATGAGTTTGAAAGCATCCTTCCACAAAGGATTGGACGGAGTTGTAGGGAAATGAACAATGAAAAGAATAAACTTGTAATGGGCTTATGGAAAACATCTCAAAACTGAGGTGAGATTCTGCCACTAACGGAATCAATTGCTTGCTTGAGAGCCTCCATGAAGAACTTTGTAACAAAAGAATGATCAAACGAAAGGAAAGAGAAGTTGAAAACACAAGGTTAATCCTTGCAATGATTTAGATGAATATACGCGGTGATATAGTTGAGAGATCGTTGAACTCCGGGAAAAGTATGAAGCACTTGAACCGAGAATTTACTCATCGTGAACAAACTTCGGAAGAATGAATTCATCATTTGGATGAAGCAAGATAAGAATTACCTTATGCGTATCCTTCACCAATTTAAATTGATGACCAGCAATGGATTTGGCATACTACTTATTCTCGTAGAAAGGATTAACAGAGATATAGCGCAAACTTGGGAAAAACCTCAACGAACCACCGGTAGGATTGAAACAACGAATGAATTAATATGATAACCATGGAAGAGAATCTTGATCAAACCACTGTAAGACTTGAAAATGAAAGTAGCAAAGGCACAAAACACCGGGAGAATTTGAAAACGAATGAAGATACTTGCTAGGATTTAGATACATGAGAACGAAGAGATCAAGAACTGATTAGATGATATTTGAACGATGCACCGGTATGATTTGGAGAACGAGAGCTGAAAGCTGGAATGAATAATTCTGAGATGATGGGCTCCGCAGAATCAAACTGAAAAGACTCCTGAATTGCTCCAGATGGGTGAATAGCATTCTCACAATCTAAAACAATTATGAGAGGATGGCAACAAGCTAGAACCTTGAATCTTCAAGAGAACAGATAAGATTTGAAGGAAAAACTCTTCTTCGGTCTTCAAATGTTGAGAATGACAATGAGAAACACCACCATGGGTTGTTGAGGCACTCCGGAATGAAAATTAGAAAGGTTGAACTAACGATGAAAGAATTTGAAAGATCTTGGAGAAAGACATATGACTGATGATAATTCATTCTTACGTTAAACTTTGAAATGAATTTGAGGATAACTCCGGAAAAAATTAGAAGAGTCGGGTAAGATCCTAGGAAAAGACCTGTGGGTTAGGGCCCACTCAAAAGATACACCGTTGAACGATTTAAAAGAGAGATTGTGCCGGTTGAATTGAATGGCTTGAATGAGATAACATCCTCAAAAGAACTTGAGAGAATTGAGAATGGAAACTTGAATCTTCTGGGATATCTTCAGCACTCTAGAACAAATGAATGGCGAGAAGTGGATGATCAAGAGGTGCACGAGCATGAGAAAACATTTGAACCGAGGAAAGGATATGATCGACAAAGCTTGAATTGAATCCACCGGAGAAGAAAGAGAACGAAGAATCATGAACTTGTAGAGCATCTTCATGAGAACCACCGGGTAAGAACATTGATTGAAAAGAATGAAGAGACTTCCCATCAATAAGATGGATACTTGATTAAGAAAACCGAGTCCTTGAAGAAAAGGGTGGGAGGGTGGGAAAACAAAGGCAACTTGGGCAGATGGAATGGATACCATCTAGAAAAACATAGAGTTGATCTTGCGGATGTTGAAATGATCGGATCCACTTGAAGGGAAACATGCCGGATGAAAAAGGATTGACATGACAATCTCGATTATCATGAAGGATTGGTATTCACATAGAAATATGAGAATACCGCTTAGGAAAGGTATGGAATCCACATTTGACATTGAAGCAACTCGAATACCACAACTCAAAACAAAACAAAGATTGGCTTGCAAAATAAGCTAGAACAAACATATGATAGACCCCATATCGTATCATGTGTCTGTTGGAAGGATATCCTACATGATACTTGAATTCCCACTTATAAACTCCCAAAACTTTATGGTTATGCAATCAAGTGTTGGGGATACAGGGGAAGCATAATATCTCACCCAAACTAACAATACCTACATCCAGCTATATCCATCCTTCAACACATAACCAAGAAACCTTCGGAAATCGTGTACCTCAACCTTCGAAAAGCATCTGTTCAACGAGTTATGGCAATACTCCCGAACACCCGCCCCAGTACTAGGTGGCGTCGAGGTTACCTCACCAACAACAGCATAAAAGAGATTTTCAATGTCGGCGAAACTCAGGTATTCCAGAACTGCAACGATAAAATTGTGATGACAACACCTCGGAGCTCAACTCCCCGGGACACTGCCACAACCCCTAAATATCAGGAGGCACCAAGAACAATGTTCTCGTCACAAGACTATCGGAACGATTCCAAGATACCCGCGTGATCCTAAAAAAATAGTGAAATTTGAGAAGAGAAGAGTCAAAACTTCTACGTCGGGAGGCCTCACCAGGCCTCACCAGAGAGACAAAGGGACTGAGGAGTAAAAAGAATCCTACTCTCCGATATATATATAATCCTAAGACTCAAAACATTTTGTTCTAGACTCAACAACGTCAGCGATTCGATCAAGTAGGGGCTCCTAAGTCGAGGATGGCTCTGATTACCAACTTCTAACACCCACAATGCGGCTATATCTCCCACATGTCGGGGCACGACTTAGAGGCATAGCCGCATGGTAGGCTTGTCGTAAGAGGGGTAATCTTCACACATCTCATGTACTAAATAAGAAAGGGATAAAGAGTTGGCTTACAATCGCCACTTCACACAAATACAAGTTAAACATACATCATCCAGAATACAATCAAGGTCCGACTATGGAACCAAAATAAAAAAAGACAACCCCAAATGCTAGATCCCCGATCGTCCCAACTGGGCACCACTACTTATCAACCGAAAAAGAAACAAAGCAACGATCAAGATCTTCATCGAGCTCCCACTTGAGTTGGGTTGCGTCACCTGCACTGGTATCATCGGCACCTGCGACTGTTTGGAAGTATCTGTGAGTCACGAGGACTCTGCAATCTCACATCCGCGAGATCAAGACTATTTAAGCTTATGGGTAGGATAGAGTAATGAGGTGGAGCTGCAACAAGCACTAATCATACATGGTGGCTAACATACGCAAATAAGAGCGAGAAGAGAAGCAACACGGCGGTCGTGAACTAGAAGTGATCAAGAAGTGATCCTGAAACTACTTACGTTCAAGCATAACACAAGAACCGTGTTCACTTCCCCGACTCTGCCGGAAAGAGACCATCACGGCTACACACGCGGTTGATGCATTTTAATTAAGTTAAGTGTCAAGTTCTCTACAACCGGATATTAACAAATTCCCATCTGCCACATAACCTCGGGCACGGCTTTCGAAAATTCAAACCCTGCAGGGGTGTCCCAACTTAGCCCATCACAAGCTCTCATGGTCAACGAATGATATTCCTTCTCCCGAGAAGACCCGATCAGCCTCGGAATCCCGGTTACAAGACATTTCGGCAATGGTAAAACAAGACGAGCAAGACCGCCCAATGCGCCGACATCCCGATAGGAGCTGCACATATCTCGTTCTCAGGGCAACACCAGATGAGACATCCTACGAGTAAAACCAAACCTCAAGTTTCCCCGAGGTGGCCCCGCAGTCTACTCGGTTCGGAAAAACACTTAGAGAAGCACTGGCCCGGGGGGGTGTTAAAATAAAGATGACCCTTGGGTTAATTACTCCCAAGGGAAAGGTATAGGTTGTTGGGCAAATGTAAAACCAAGGTTGGGCCTTGCTAGAGGAGTTTTATTCAAACCGAACTGTCAAGGGGTTCCCATAACACCCAACCGCGTACGGAACGCAAAATCAAGGAACATAACACTAGTATGACGGAAACTAGGGCGGCAAGAGTGGAAGAAAACACCAGGCATAAGGCCGAGCCTTCCACCCTTTACCAACTATATAGATGCATTAATTAAAATAAGAGATATTGTGATATCCCAACATATCCATGTTCCAACATGGAACAAACTTCAGCTTCACCTGCAACTAACAACGCTATAAGAGGGGCTGAGCAAAGTGGTAACTTAGCCAAACAACGGTTTGGTAGGAAAGGTGGGTTAGAGGCTTGACATGGCAACATGGGAGGCATGATATAACAAGTGGTAGGTAGCGTGACATAGCGATAGAGCGAACAACTAGCAAGCAAAGATAGAAGTGATTTCGAGGGTATAGTCATCTTGCCTGAGATCCTGCAAGGAATAAGAACGAGTCCATGAAGAAGACAAATGGACGAAGTCGAATGAATCCTCACAAACGCGATGTTATCGGAACTAACCCGAAGAAGCAACACCGAAAAGAAGCAAACAATATGGTAAACAACCATCACATAAACATGGCATGATGCACAATCAAGTATGATGTATGTTCGGTTTAATGAGGCATGGCATGGCAAAGTGCACAAACAATACTACAAATTAAGTGGAGCTCAATATGCAACGAGTTGCATATTGACGGAACACCACATTCAATTATTTAGTTCACTCCTGGTTATGTACCCAACAAAATTAAATGTTCTTAACATGGCAAGAGGTGAAACATGAGTAAAATACACAGTTAGGCATTTTAAATGAGGCCGGAAACATCAAACAACAATTCCGGTAAATCCTCATGTGCATTAGTAATTTTAATGCAACAACAATTTTAAACATTTTAAATGTTATTATCATTATGCGGATGACATGTGCAAGTTTTAAGAAATTTTATGAAAATGTTACAAGAGCATGTTATGAAGCATTTGTCACCGTGGTGGAAAGAAAGGGTGCCACGGCGATGAATCCGAAAGTTATGCCACGACAACATTCCGGTTCCGGTAACTCGATTGAGATACCGATGCAAAAGAGAGAGTGACGGGAGCGGGTATTGCGATGAACAGTCGGGTGATCCCGGATTCCGGGTTCCCACGAGTTGATGGCATGGAAGCGAGAGACACTACGGACACGGTGCAAACAAAGGGTGCATCTCATACAACACAAGCATTCGGTCCACGGGCAGTCGTCTCGGGGTTATACCTTCGAAGCGTGCAAATGGGACGGTTCTCTTTCGGTGCAAAGTAGAGGAAGTAGATGTTCTCGGGACGTTTGTAGTGGAGGTAGTCGTTCTCGCTTCGTAGTTGTACACACTCCGTAGGTGTTCGGGGTCACAACGAGGAACTTGACGTCCATAGGGTCTTCGAGGGTCGACGGTAGTTGTTCTATGCATCGGGCGTCAAGGTACTGGTCGTTCTTAGCGATAGTGAAGACGGTGGTAGTGGTACACGTTACATAGATGTTCAGGGTCGTCACCATTCGTAGTCAATGTAGTTGAACTTGATGAAACCCTCGGCGATAGTAGTAATGGATGTCATCGTTATCGTGGTCCTTGGCGATATCCGTGCGTAGAGGTACTTTGCAGTTTCGACGACCGTCATACACATTTTCGTAGATGTTCGAGCCATCGGCAGCGGTACTTGGTGAATCCCGAAACGGTCTTGGCGTCTTCACGCGTAGGGGTACTTGGCATTTCCGTGTGGCACTTATCGATTTCAGAGACGGCGGAAGACGAACTTAGCGATCCTCATTGACCTGGTACTTGGCGTCATTCCCTGTTTGGTGACCCTTGGACTTGGCGTTAATAGCAACAGGGGCGCGATGCAAGGACTCAGTGCGTTCAACATGTACGAGCGACGCGTTGCTGGACTTGGTGCAGCCGCCAATGGGGGCTGGAGGTGGCAAGCTACGGGCCGCAGGGCAGGGTGGTTGGGGTGAGGTGTGCCTGCCGGATCCTGTCCAGATCAAGAGATGGGGCGGCCCTAGCAGCGACGATGAAGCAAAGGAGGTGGATGGTGAGGTCCTGCGACAGGGCGTCCCACTGGACGTCAGCAGCGGTGGCTCCCGCGAGGCTGTGACGACATGGAAGGGCACAGGAGCCCACGCTCCCTTGCGACGGGGCGGACACAGATGAGAAGGAGGACGCGGCAGAGATGTGCTGGGCCTCGGCTGCTCGTGGAGGACGGCGTGGCTCGCTAGTGAGGAAGGAGTAGAAGGGGCACCGAACCGCAGCAACGGCTGCTGGATGCTGAGAGCACAGCGGCGTCGGAGCAGCTCGAGGAGGAGATGGGCTCGCTGGCCAGAACGACGACACAACGGCAAAGGAAGGGGGTCGCCCGCGGTGCTATTGGCGCAACACTGCTGGAGGCGCGGGCGCCATGGCGGGGAGGCGACGTGGCTCCGGTGGTTGAGGCCGAACGGAGGGAGCGTCTGCAGGGCCGTAGCACATGGGGAGGAGGCTCGAGGGGATCTGGCACCAGGTGCGCTGCGTGAGGGAGAGAACGAATGGAGGGAGTGGGAATCGAGCGAGCATCTCACTGAGCTGACGGCGCGAGGAGGAAACGAAGGAGAGGAGGGGCTCGATCGGGATGAGATGGGCTAGGGGAAGAGGTGCGCTAGGGTTAGAGCCGGTGGGCATTGGCTGGGCTTTAGGAAGGCTGTGATGGCCTGGGTCTTGGGCCTAATTGGTCCGGCTAGATACAAGTGGCGACTGGGCTTCTCTCTTCCTCCTTTCTCTTTTCATTAATAGAGAACTAGAAGAAAGGAAAGAAGATAAGAGAAGGTTGGAAGAAGAATTAGGGCATGCGGTTAGTTTTCCCAGACTCATAAAAATGTGTATGATTCCAGAGAAAATGGAGTGGGCATGGATGAAAAATTAAATTCAAATTTCTTTGAATTTAATCCAAATGGTTTGAACTAGGACGGGTTTGAGAAGTGGACAAAAATGTTGAGATTTTCGGAGGAACCTCGATAAATGGAGAAGGAATTGTCGGCAAGGTTTGGGGATCAACTCGAAGCAGAAAAGGCATGTGGTTATTTTGCACGTGTGTTATGGTTAATTCCAAAAGAATGGAATATTTATTATAGCTCCCTAATATTGGGAGGATATGTTATAAAGAGAATCACCATGTGAATCCCCTCGGTTTAAATGGACCAAAGATCCATGCAATTTATATAGTTGAGTTATTTAAAAAGGGTAGCATGAAGACATGATGCAATGCAAAAGATGCTATAAAGAAAGCAACAGACAAATGAAACACATGACAACAACGAAAAACATGGAAGCCGTCTGGAGCGTCGGTCTCGGGGCGTTACACTGTGATACAAGAAAGCTGGCACAACCACCACTATCTGCCAAGAGCACACCTGTCGGGCCTGCGCAGAGCTCTTCTTCTTCCATGGCATCAACTGGGCACACAAGTGATATTATTTATCGTTGTTGTAAGGGAAGAGGAAATTTTAAGAGAGAATGCAAATCTCAGCATGTGATGATTGCTACTGAGGATGGTGGGTATGAGTCCGCTAGTGACTATGATGAGGAGACTTTGGCTCTTATTACACATGAAGAACATGGTGGAGATGATTCTGATCATGAGACGCAATACATGGCTGCTAAACATGCTGACAAGTATGAACGTTTAGTTGCTCAACGTGTTTTGAGCGTGCATGTTACACAAGCTAAGCAAAATCATAGGCATAATTTGTTCCATACAAAGGGAGTTGTGAACGAACGTTCTGTTCGCGTCATCAAAAATGGAGGGAGCTGCAACAACTTGGCTAGCATGGAGATGGTGGAGAAGCTATCTCTCACCACAAGACCACATCCACAATAGTGGAGATTGTGGAGAAGCTATCTCTTACTACATACAATGGTTCAACAACAGCGGCAAGGTTAAGGTAACACGTACTGTTCGTGTGCATTTTAGTATCTCTACATATGCTGATTATGTTGACTGTGATGTGGTACCCATGCAAACATGTTCCTTATTACTTGGTAGACCATGGCAATTTGTTAAAAATTATGTACACCATGGTTGAAATAATCAGTATACTCTTGTTCATAAGGATAAAAATATTACTTTGCTTCCTATGACTCCTGATTCCATTTTGAAAGATGATATTAATAGAGCTAATAAAGCAAAACAGGAGAAAACCAAGAGTGAAAATCAGATTGTGGCAAAAGAATTTGAGCAACACATGAAGCCTAATAATAAACCATCTACTGTTGCTTCTGAAATTAAATTGAAAAGTGCATGTTTACTTGCCACCAAATCTGATATTGATGGTCTAGATTTCAGCAAATCTATTTGCTATGCTTTTGTGTGCAAAGAGGCATTATTTTCATTCGACGACGTGCCTTCCTCTTTGCCTCCTGTTGTTACTAACATTTTGCAGGAGTTCGCTGACGTCTTTTCACAAGACGTGCCACCGGGATTACCACCTATTCGAGGGATTGAGCATCAGATTGACTTAATTCCCGGTGCTTCGCTACCCAACCGTGCACCATACAGTACCAATCAAGAGGAGACAAAGGAGATTATGCATCAAGTCCAGGAGCTGCTCGACAAAGGTTATATTCGCGAATCCCTTAGTCCTTGTGTTGTTCCTATTATTCTAGTGCTGAAAAAGGATGGTACGTCACGTATGTGTGTTGATTGTAGAGACATTAATAATATTACTATTCATTATCGTCATCCTATTCCTAGGCTAGATGATATGCTTGATGAATTGAGTGGCTCTACAATATTCTCCAAAGTTGATTTGCGTAGTGGATACCATCAAATTCGTATGAAATTGGGGGATGAATGGAAAACAGTATTTAAAACTAAGTTTGGATTATATGAGTGGTTAGTCATGCCTTTTGGGTTAACTAATGCACCTAGTACTTTCATGAGACTAATGAACGGAGTTTTATGTGCTTTCATTGGATGATTTGTGGTAGTCTATTTTGATGATATACTGATTTATAGCAAATCTTTGGAAGAACATTTGAAACATTTATGTGTTGTTTTTATTCCTCTACGGGATGCATGTTTGTTTGGTAACCTTGGGAAGTGCACCTTTTGCACCGACTGAGTATCTTTTCTTGGCAATATGTTACTCCACAGGGAATTGAAGTTGATAAAGTCAAGATTGAAGCTATTGAGAGTTGGCCACAGCCCAAAACGGTCACACAAGTGAGGAGTTTTCTTGGTCTCGATGGTTTCTATAGGAGTTTTGTGAGAGATTTCAGCACCATTGCTGCACCTCTCAACGAGCTTACAAAGAAGGATGTGTGATGCAGGGTAGGAACCCTAATCGGTCAATCTTTCATTGAAGGAGCAAATCCCGTGATGAACACGAAGAACATGAGGAGGGAAACGAGGGGAAAATCACAAGGGGAACACAAGAGAACACTCAAACCAACAATTATGATCACACATGCGCTAGATCCATGAACACAAAGGAAGATCCAAGATCCAAAGTCAACAACGGACGATACAAAAGGTAACGGTCTTCTCCATGAGGAGGTCTTGATGGGGCCGCCCAAGAGGGGTCTTGATGTTCTTCTCCGCAAGGAGGTCTTGAATCCAAAGGGATCTTCTCCGAAGAGGGGCCGCAGTCTCTCTCATGGAGTAGGTCCGATGTGGATGAGCCATGCTCTATCTCTAAATATGAGCTAAACCAATGCTAACCCTAGAAAGTTGGACGAGGTGGAGTATATATAGTCTAGGGGGTAGAAGGGGTACACGGGCCTCGGCCCTTAACTGTGCGCAGACAGGGAGGCCGGACGTCCGGGCGTCAGGCCAGATGTCCAGGCTTTCACGCGGGGCCAGATGTTCGGGCGTTCGCGGAGGGCCAGATGTCTGGGCTGTGGAGGCCGGATGTCCAGGCTGGTGAAGCTGGCCATGTCGCTCTCGGGAGGGTGGTGTCCGGATATCCGGGCTCGAGGCCAGATTTCTGGGCCAGGTCGGATGTCCGGGTTGGGGCCGAATGTCCGGGGCCTAGAGATGTGCGGCGGCAGGTAGGCTGTTGTGGTCGAAGTCTCTAGTGGCCGGATGTCCGGGCTTGGGGCCGGATGTCTGGAGCTGCCTTCTTCTTCTCTCGGTGTTCCACTTCATCCGTGAACTTGTGGACTTATACATCTTCATGTGCATCTTCGGGAGGGTCCTCTTGGTACCTAATCATGCACAACAACTTGGAATTAGGTACCAGCCATGTCTTATGTATAGAAAGTGGAAGTTTTGATAGGAGAGAGTTCACCTTATCTTCGATAGCCTTCGCTCGGGATCTTGTCATTGGTCTCGGTAGGTCCCTGGGGATGACCTTGGGATGCTCCGCATCATCTCCCCTCCCTTGGGGAAGATCTGTCCTTGGATCAAATTCTGCATCACCATGGAAGGGCGAGAGGTCCTTGACATTGAAGATATCGCTCACGTTGTACTTGTCACGGGGGAGGTCGATCTTGTAAGCATTGTTGTTGTGGCGTGCAAGCACCTTGAAGCGTCCGTCTGCTCGTGGTCGAAGTTTGGACTTGCATTCTTGTGGAAAGTAGTCCTTGTGAAGGTGTAATCAAGAAACATTTCCTTATTCCTAACCATAACCAAGAAACATTTTACGCCGAACTCTTTATCACCTCCATAACGAAGAAACATTTCCTTATTCCTAGACAATTTTGACCGCTATCCAATGATCCACTCCTGGATCACTCTTGTACCCCCTTGCCAGACACGTGGCAAGGCACATCGCGGTACACAACATGGCATATCGTATAGAGCCTATGGCTAAGGCATAGGGGACGACTTTCATCCTTTCTCTTTCTTCTGTCGTGGTCGAGCTTCAAGTCTTAACTTGACACCTCACAACTCAGGCAAGAACTCCTTCTTTGACTGATCCATCTTGAACTCCTTCAAGATCATGTCAAGGTATGTGCTATGTGAATGTCTTATCAGGCGTCTTGATCTATCTCTATAGATCTTGATACCCAACATGTAAGCATTTTTATACAGGTCTTCCTTTGAAAAACTCCATTCAAACAACCCTTTATGCTTTCTAGAAATTCTACATCATTTCTGATCAACAATATGTCATCCATATATACCTATCTGAAATGTGGTATTGCTCCCACTCACTTTCTTGCAAATACAAGTTTCTTGCAAACTTTGTATAAACTCAAATGCTTTGATCGCCTCATCAAAGCGTATGTTCCAACTCCGAGATGCTTGCTCCAATCCATAGAAGGATCGCTGGAGTTTGCATACCTTTCAGCATCCTTAGGATCGTCAAAAACTTCTGGTTGTATCACATACAACCTTTCCTCATGGAGACCGTCAAGGAAACTTTATTTTGACATCCATCTGCTAGATTTCGTAAATGAAAAATGCAGCACCTGCTAACACAATTTTCACAGACTTTAGCATCGCTTTGATTAAGAAAAGTCTCATCAGAGACAACTCCTTGAACTTGTCAGAAACTTCCTTGAGACAAGTAGAGCTTCATAAATGGTGACATTACCATCAGCGTTTGTCTTCTTATTAAAGATCCATTTATTCTCAATGGCTTGCCGATCATCGGGAAAGACCACCAAAGTCCATACTTTGTTCTCATACATGGATGCTATCTCGGATTTCATGGCTTCCAGCCATTTGTTGGAATTCGGGCCCACCATCGCTTCTTCATAGCTCATAGGTTCATCGTTGTCCAACAACATGACCTTTTGTTACCACTCAGAAGTTGTACACACCCTTGTCGACCTATGATGTTTTATAGTAATTTGATCTGAAGCTTCATGATCATCATCATTAGCTTTCTCCTCAACTGATGTAAGTGCCACAGAAACATCTTTCTGTGATGCGCTACTCTCTGGTTGAAGTGAAGGTTCAACAACCTCATCAAGTTCTATCTTCCTCCCACTCAATTCTTTCGAGAGAAACTCTGTCTCGAGAAAGGACCTGTTCTTAGCGACAAACACTTTGCCCTCAGACCTATTCTTGCAAAAGAATACATAGTGTAAGACACTAGATGGGTTCTCACACACACCTCTTATCTCACTTTTGGTGGCAAAGAGGACTAAGTTCTTCTTGTCGCTCATCGTGGAGGCGCTCGATTTGGGCTTGTGGCGCTCACTCTCTTTTTGGTGGCTCGCTCTCTCACTATTCTCTCCATGATGGGTGGCTTCCTTGTCGGCGATCACTTGGCTTGGAGACATGGGACGAAGTACGTACTCCTTTCCCTTCATCTTGCCATGGGCGTCCAAGAAGAAGGTGGCAAACAGTCATTGGAACGATGTCACACTCCAAAGTGTCTTCATAGGCGCCAATTTTGAAGGAGACTTGTACTCGATGCTCGACTTGGATAGTGCCGGAGTCGCTAAGCCATTGCACTTTGTATGAGTTTGGGTGCTTCGTCTTAGGAAATTGGAGCTTGGAGCAAAGTTCTTCACTTGCGAGATTATGACAACTCCCTCCATTGATGATGACCTTGACTGAGTGTCCATTGATGCCGGCCTTGGTATGAAAGATATGGCATCATTGGTCTTCTTCTTGGTGATGTTGGAGAGTCAAGACCTTGGAGACAACAAAAGAGGGACTTGAATCTTCATCGCAAAAGACTTGTTCTTCTTCATCGTTCACTTGTCGGTGCATGGCGACTTGCTCAAGAGCGTCCATTTCTCCTTGACTCATCGAGTCGTAGGTGTCGTCGTCGTTGAGGATCATGGTCCGCTTGTTGGTGCACTCATAGGACTTGTGGTCTCAGCCTCCGCATGTGAAGCATTTGAAGGAACTTGTGTTGACAGTCTCATCAGTGGGGGTTGATGATGATGAAGCTCTCAGCTTGAAGTTGCTTGTAGTAGGAGGATGACTTGGAGTTTACGAAGCTTTCTTGGAACTCGACTTGTTGACGTTGCTTGTAGAAGGCTTGGGAGACGATGTTGTAGTCGTTGAAGCTTGGGTGTTGGAGAAGCCGTAGGACTTGGATGAGAACTTGGCATACTTGAAATCGTCTTGCACTTGACGTTCCGCTCTTGTAGCTTGATGCACAAGCTCAATGAGGCCCGAGTATGGTTGGAAGTCGGCGATCTTCTTGATAGGATGGTTTAGTACATTCAAGAAACGTGCCATTGTTTGCTCATCATCTTCCGTGATGTGGGCTCTTACCATGGCAATCTCCATATCCTTGTAGTACTATTCAACGCTCTTGGTTCCTCGCTTGAGTAGTTGGAGTTTCTAGAAGAGGTCGCGGTTGTAGTAGGTAGGCACAAAGCATGTTGTCATGACATCCTTCATTTGCGCCCAAGTAGTGATGGGTGGTTCACCTCTTGCCTCTCAGCGCTCGATAACTTGTTCCCACCAAATGACGACATAGTCTTGGAACTCAAGGGATGCGATCGTGATCTTCTTCTCTTCTTCATAGTTATCCAAACGGAAGATTTTGTCGACCTTCAATGCCCATGAAAGGTACTCTTCGGGATCGTCGCTTCCATTGAACTTGGGCATGGTGAACTTGAGCTTGCCATAGCGTTGCTCTTCATTGTGTTGGGGTCGGGGATGATGATGTCCATGTTGTTGATGATTGTCAAGCTCGTGTTACTCTTGGAGAAAAGGTTTGTCGACCTCATGTTGCTCTTGTCGTGGAGGATTCCCATTGTCTTCATGCACTTGGTGAACTTGATGTTCTTGGCGAGCTTGCAGGGGAGCTTGTCGAGCTCGAGGAGGAACTTGAGGAACTTGACGATGCACGCGAGCTTGAAATCTTCGTTCATGAGCTTCTTCGCGAAGTGCCTCTTCATGTTCACGAGCTTGTCGGCCTCAGTTGTGTATGGCGCGACTTGCATCTTGGAGGGCTTTTTGGGCCTCAAGTGCTTGAGCATCTCGCAATTGTTGCTCTTGACATTGTGCCTCGGCATCTTGTGCTACTTGGTGTAGACGCGCGCGCTCTTCCTCTTCATGTTGGCGTTGTCGTTGCCGTTCTCGTGCTAGCGCAAAAGCCTCTTGGGTTTGGCGTTGTCAGTGCTCTTGAGAGTTGGTGTCGCGTAGAGGATTGAGGCCTGCTTAACGATCGTTGCGCGCGACACGTCGAAGAGTGTTCGATGTCGGTGTACTTGAGCCGGAGAGGGTGAAGTCGGAGTGTCAACTTGAGCGAGTCCTTCTTGATGAAGACGAAGTGGAAGAAGAGAGGTTAAGCAACAAAGCATGAATCTCGTCCATTCTTGCACCGTTCTCGTGCTTGATCGTCGAGCTTGTGGTCGAAGTAGTCCCTTATACGTTGCTCGGAGAGTCGCAAGTCTGCGGTGAGGTTGTCGATGCGCTCACTCAATGCTTGTTGCTCTTGATGCAAAGTATGTTGTGGCTCTTGATGACGTAGTAGTTCATGTCGTCGTCATGCTCAATGAAGAGTGGGTTGGTAGAAGTACTTGGCCTATCCAGCATTCCAAGAGAAAATGTGTGAGTAGGAGAAAGAGAAGAACGTATACCAAATGTACCTTGACCGAAGTTGAAAGTGGATCAATGATCACTCCAATGTGGACAAGGAAATAGCACAATTGGTACCAAGTCTTGTCGGCTTCTCACACCTACACAAGTAAAAGCTTATGGTGGAGCTTGGTTAGGATGGTGGCACAAAATTTAATGCAATTGTAAGTGAGCTTCAATAATGATGGAAAAGATTTGCCAGATTGCAATGCAACAAGTAGACCAAGCAATGTAATGTACACAAAAACACACAAATAAGAGATAAGTGGGGTTGGGCAACCAAGGATGAGCCAAAATGTGGAATCCACAAAAATTCTCTTGTTGCACAGCACTAGAGAGACGCTAGCAAGATTGCACAATAGGCGGATACAAGACTTGTGCAGAACCTACTAAGCAAAAATGCAACGACTTCTATCCCAAGTATGTTCTATGAAAGGTGTTTCGATGATATGATCCAAGATGATCTAACATGACAATCTTAATGTTGTATGATGCTATGGTTGTTGCTTAAAAGCTCTTTGCTTATCTTTTCCTTTTGCTTAAAAGCTTGTTTGACTCTTTGTTGTTTGAGCTATTTTCTCATGCAATGCTTTACGAACCAAGATAGCAATTGTGTATGCGATGACAACCTTGTGACACAAGAGATGATACCAAGATATGCAACAATGATGTATGTATGCTATGGGAAGTATGACCACTAAGGTACACAAGTCTCATTGCCGGCAATACTCAAAGGCTAGTCTTGATGGGTAAGCAACGCAAAGGAATAAGGCTATGATGGCTATCAATGTAATGGCAAGAGTGATATGTACAATACCAAGGTGAGGTTACCGTTTCTTAGGTTCCTCGTCCATAAGCCAGAACGAATGACGGTGATCCAATCACGAATATCAAGATGTAGTCGAGGTGGTTGTTGTCGATAACACGTCCGTGGCGAAGATGAGCGGCGGTGATGTTGATGTCGAACCGTACCTAAATAGCCGAAACACAAGTAGGACTCGGTATAGCAACTCAAATTCTCAAAGCAAAATTGGCCCAAAATTGTCGGAGTTGGTGTTGGTAAGCGGTGGTGGTGGTATGCGGAAATGGTGGTGGCATGCGGAAGTATATGTGGGCACTGGAACAAAATTTGGCGAAATATGGACGGAAAACGGGAGGTGGAGAGGAAGTGGTGCTGCCAGGGGCCGAATGTCCGGGCCTGATGGCTGGATGTCCGGACTTGTCGGGCCGGATGTCCGGACTTGTCGGGCCGGATGTCCGGGCTCTGGATCCGGGGATGAATTCAAAGATCTTCGCAAGGGGAGGTCAAATCCGGGCAAAATTCGGAGGAATTTGTGGGTGGAAATTTGGGGAAAATTGTTGGAAACCTAGATCTACCTGCAACACACGAAATCCGCGGATCAAATCCAACAAAACTTCATCACACCAACAAATCACAACAAAAAATTGGGGCTATTTTTGTGGGGAATTTTCGAATTAGGGACAAAATCAACAAAACTAGGTTAGCAACACAACGGGGAGGCTCCGAAATCGTGATCAACGTGGCTCTTGATACCAAGATGATGTAGGGTAGGAACCCTAATCGGCCGATCTTTCATGAAAGGAGCGGATCCCGCGATGAACACGAAGAACACGAGGAGGGAAACGAGGGGAAATTCACAAGGCGAACACAAGAGAACAGTCAAACTAACAAGTATGACCACACATGCGCTAGATCCATGAACACAAAGGAAGATCCAAAGTCAACAACGGATGATACAAAATGTAACGGTCTTCTCCATGAGGAGGTCTTGATGGGGCCGCCCAAGAGGGGGTCTTGATGTTCTTCTCGACAAGGAGGTCTTGAATCCAAAGGGATCTTCTTCGAAGAGGGGCCGCGGTCTCTCTCGTGGAGTAGATCCGATGTGGATGAGCAATGCTCTATCTCTAAATATGAGCTAAACCAATGCTAACCCTAGAAAGTTGGACGAGATGGAGTATATATAGTCTAGGGGGTAGAAGGGGTACACAGGCCTCGGCCCTTCATTGTGCGTAGACAGGGAGGCCGGGCGTCCGGGCACTGGGCCGGATGTCCAGGCTTTCACGTGGGTCCGGATGTCCGGGCTGGAGAGGCCGGATGTCCGGGCATTCGCGGAGGGCCGAATGTCCGGTCTGTGTTGGCCGGATGTCCGGGCTAGTGAAGCTGTCCATGTCGCTCTCAGGAAGGTGGTGTCCTGATATCCGGGCTCGAGGCCGGATTTCTGGGCTGGGCCGGATGTCCGGGCTGGGGCCGGATGTCCAGGGCCTGGAGATGCGTGGCAGCTAGTAGGCTGTTGTGGTCGAAGTCTCTAGCGGCCGGATGTCCGGGCTTGGGGCCGGCTGTCCGGGTTCTGGAGCTGCCTTCTTCTTCTCTCGGCGTTCCTCTTCATCCATGAACTTGGGGACTTGTACATCTTCATGTGCATCTTCGGGAGGGTCCTCTTGGTACCTAATCATGCACAACAACTCGGACTTAGGTAGTAGCCATGTCTCATGCATAGAATGTGGAAGTTCGAAGAGGAGAGAGTTCACCTTATCTTTGATAGCCTTCGCTTGGGCTCTTGTCATTGGTCCAAGTGGTGTCGTAGGTAGGTATGTCCATGGGGATGACTATGGGATGCTCCGCATCAATGTGCCTTTTGTTTGGGGTACCGCATAGGAAGAAACCTTCATAGTATTGAAAGATAAGTTGACACATGCTCCTTTACTCCAGCTTCCTGATTTTAATAAGAGTTTTGAGCTTGAATGTGATGCTAGTGGAATTGTATTAGGAGATGTGTTATTACAAGATGGCAAACCTGTTGCATACTTTTCTGAAAAATTGAGTGCGCCTAGTCTGAACTATTCTACTTATGATAAAGAATTATATGCTCTTGTTCGGACTTTAGAAACATGGCAACATTATTTATGGCCTAAAGAATTTGTTCTAGATTCTGATCATGAATCTTTGAAACACATTAAAACTCAAGCAATACTGAACCGTAGACATGCTAAATGGGTTGAATTCATTGAGACTTTCCCTTATGTCATTAAACACAAGAAGGGTAAAGAAAACGTTATTGCTGATGCATTGTCTCATCGTTATACTAAGCTTTCACAACTTGACTTTAAAATATTTGGTTTGGAGACCATCAAAGATCAATATGTGCATGATGCTGAATTTAAAGATGTATTGCAGAATTGTAAGGAAGGCAGAACTTGGAACAAGTTCGTTCTTAACAACGGATTTGTGTTTTGTGCTAACAAGCTATGCATTCCAGCTAGCTCCGTTCATCTTTTTTTGTTGTAGGAGGCTCTTGGAGGAGGATTAATGGGACACTTTGGCGGCAAGAAGAGAGAGGATATACATGCTACACATTTCTTTTGGCCAAGGATGAGACGGGATGTTGAGCGTTTTGTTGCTTGCTGCACTACATGTCAAAAAGCTAAGTCACGACTCAATCCTCATGGTTTATATATGCCTTTGCATGTACCTAGTCTTCCTTGGGAGGATATATCTATGGAATTTTTTTAGGTTTACCACGAACAAAGAAGGGGAGGGATAGCATATTTGTTGTCGTGGATAGGTTCTCGAAAATGGCACACTTTATACCGTGTCATAAAAGCGATGATGTTGTTAATGTTGCTGATTTGTTCTTTCGTGAAATTATTCGCTTGCATGGTGTGCCAAATACTATTGTTTCAGATCATGATACTAAATTTCTTAGCCACTTTTGGAGATGCTTATGGGCTAAGTTGGGGACTAAACTGCTTTTTAGTACTACTTGTCACCACCAAACTGATGGACAAACTGAAGTTGATAGAGGCAATGGTGTCCCATCTTTCGATGAGATGGTGGCTATCATTTGGAGGAAGTGGACTTTGACGATCCGACTACGAACATGCGAGGACGTCGCGCCTTAGCAATCGCTAAACCAACTCCGAGAGGTTATTGACCACGCCGGAGCATGATCAACCTGACCACGAAGGTCTGTTTCCTGCAGGCAAGCGAAGAACAAGGAAGAAACTAAGATTGCAATATGGATATTGCGAATATAATAGGACAACTTAATTGATCAAAGGTGGGGTTCTCTGACGCCTTTGTCTGGTCGTTGAACACAAATGAAGTACGCGAAGTTGCAGCTATGGCGAACATTAATCTAAACAAAACCCCAAAGTCTAAATGATGCCCTAAGGGCTATATATATGGAGGAAAGAGGGGGGAATTTCATGGCCCTTGGAGGAGGGGTCCGAAACCAACCCTAACTCTTGTTTCCCCACACATACAGACTCTAAAAACAGCCTATAATCAAGTATTTCGAAATTACATGGGCCTGGCCCAAAAATAAGGTGACACAGCACCTAGGAAGCCTCTCGACGAAATTTATGAAGTGGCATCTTGTATATTTAGTCCAGGGCTTCATGCACTCATTATGGTGGCTTCAAAGTCCTGTAATCATCGCTTGTAACTCTGTTCTTGTTCCCCTTGTGCACACCATCATCTCCATGCTTGAACTTGCTCCAAGGTTCATCTTTCTTGTCCAAGCTATGCCCTTCATTTGTAAGCAAAACAAATGTATCCAATTTAGGGAGCATCATATTCTCATGAACATTAGAATCGTTACCAAGAAACGAAAGTACCTGGTAATTTAATTGGCGTGCGCGAGCTCTAGTAATTGGTCCAGTATGTATAGCAGCAGGGGTTGTGGGTGTAACAATGGTATTGATGTCCTCATCATCCTCCCCTTCTTGAAATGAAGTCGTCCTCGACGGAAGCTCATCTTCCTCACCCAAATAAGGCTTCAAATCCGCAATGTTAAAAGTGGGACTAACCCCAAAATCTCAAGGCAGCTCAAGTTTATATGCATTATCATTTATTTTCTCTAAGACCTTAAAAGGACCATCAACACGTGGCATTAGCTTTGATTTGCGCAAATTAGTAAATCTATCCCTACGCAAATGTAACCAAACAAGATCTCCAGGTGCAAACACAACATGTTTTCTACCCTTATCTCCAGCAAGTTTATATTTAGCATTCATACACTCAATGTTTTCTTTAGTTAACTCATGCATTTTTAAAATCAATTCAACATGTTCTTTAGCATCAAAATAAACCTTCTCCGAAGATGGAAGAGGCAGCAAATAAATAGGTGCACGAGGTAGGAAACCATACATAATTTGAAAAGGGCACATCTTAGTAGTAGAATGTAATGAACGATTATAAGCAAATTCAATATGAGGCAAGCATACTTCCCACATTTTCTTATTGTTCTTCAAAACAGCCATAAGCATAGTAGACAATGTTCTATTGACTACTTCAGTTTGTCCATCAGTTTGGGGGTGACAAGTAGTAGTAAAAAGCAGTTTAGTCCCCAATTTAGCCCATAAACATCTCCAAAAGTGGCTAAGAAATTTACTATCATGATCTGAAACAATAGTATTTGGCACACCATGCAAGCGAATAATTTCACTAAAGAACAAATCAGTAACATTAACAGCATCATCACTTTTATGACATGGTATAAAGTGTGCCATTTTCGACAATCTATCCACGACAACAAATATGCTATCCCTCCCCTTCTTTGTTCGAGATAAACCTAAAACAAAGTCCATAGATATGTCCTCCCAAGGAACACTAGGTAGAGTCAAAGGCATATATAAACCATAAGGATTGAGTCGTGACTTAGCTTTTTGACATGTAGTGCAGTGAGCAACAAAATGCTCAACATCTCGTCTCATATTTGACCAAAAGAAATGTGTAGCAAGTATGTCCTCCGTCTTCTTCACGCCAAAGTGTCCCATTAATCCTCCTCCATGCGCCTCCTGCGACAACAAAAGACGAACGGAACTTGCTGGAATGCATGGCTTGTTAGCACGGAACACAAATCCATCATTAACGACAAACTTGTTCTACGTTCCTCCTTCTCTACAATTCTGCATTACATCTTTAAAATCAACATCATGCACATATTGATCTTTGATGGTCTCCAAACCAAATATTTTGAAGTCAAGTCGTGAAAGCATAGTATAGCGACGAGACAATGCATCAACAATAACATTTTCTTTACTCTTCTTGTGTTTAATGACATAAGGGAAAGTCTCAATGAATTCAACCCATTTAGCATGTCTACTGTTCATTTTCGCGTGATCTGGAACTCGAAAACAAAGCAAGAAATACTGTACTTGGACTAGGACTGGTGGCGGAGACAAATCTGGTGGAACTCCGACTGGTGGTTGTACATGGCGATGGTATATCTGGACTCGGATTGGAGGTGGTATATGGCAATGGTATGTGTGGACTCAGATTGGTGGCTGTATATGGAGATGGTATATGTGGACTCGGATTGGTGGTTGTATATGGCAGTGGCGATGGTGGGGTGGTGGTATATGGCAATGATGATGACGATGGTGCGGCAGCGGTGTGACAACCTGTGAACATAACTCGAAACTCTAAGGGACCAGACGCTAAGACCAGCAACTCGACACGCCGATGCAACCACAAATTCAACAAAGCAAAATTCTAAAAGACTATGCAAAGGCTCAGATTGGTTCGGATATGATGAACTAACCCTAATTTTTTTTGGCTTTTTTGTGGACTATAGGTATGAAGAACAGACTCAACCTAAACTACGAAAAACTGTAAAACTCACCGAGCAACCTAGAAATCTGATACCACTTGATAGAGGCAAATGTATCCCGTCTTTCCATGAGATGGTGGCTATCGTTTTGGAGGAAGTCGGCTTTGTCGATCCGACTACGAACATGCGAGGACATCGCGCCTTAGCAATCGCTAAATGAACTCCGAGAGGTTATTGACCACGTCGGAGCACGATCAACCTGACCACGAAGGTCTGTTTTCTACAGGCAAACGAAGAACAAGCAAGAAACTAAGATTGCAATCTGTATATTGCGAATATAAGAGGACAACTTTATTGACCAAAGGTGGGGTTCTGTGACGCCTTTGTTTGGTCATTGAACACAAACGAAGTACGCGAAGTTGCAGCTATGGCAAACATTAATCTAAACAAAACCCCAAAGTCTAAACGATGCCCTAAGGGCTATATATATGGAGGAGAGAGGGGGGAATTTTGTGGCCCTTGGAGGAGGGGTCCGAAACCAACCCTAACTCTTGTTTCCCCACATATACGGACTCTAAAAACAAACTATAATCAAGTATTTCGAAATTACATGGGCCTGGCCCAAAAATAAGGTGACGCAGCACCTAGGATAGCCTTTGGACGAAATTTATGAAGTGGCATCTTGGATATTTCGTCCAAGGCTTCATGCACTCATTATGGTGGCCTCAAATTCCTGGAATCATCACTTGTAACTCCGTTCTTGTTCCCCTTGCGCATGCCATCATCTCCATGCTTGAACTTGCTCCAAGGTTCATCTTTCTTGTCCAAGCTAGGCCCTTCATTTGTAAGCAAAACAAATGTATCCAATTTAGGTAGCATCATATTGTCATGAACATTAGAATCATTACCAAGAAACGAAAGTACCTGGTAATTTAATTGGCATGCGCGAGCTCTAGTAATTGGTCCAGTATGTATAGCAGCAGGGGGTGTGGGTGTAACAATGGAATTGATTGTGTTACAGAACCCCACCTTGATCAATAAAGCTTTCCCCTTATATTCGCAATATCAAGATTGCAATCTTAGTTTCTTGCTTGTTCTACGTTTGCCTACAGGAAACAGACCTTCGTCGTCAGGTTGATCGTGCTCCGGCGTGGTCAATAACCTCTCGGAGTTGGTTTAGCGATTTCTAAGGCGCGACGTCCTCGCACGTTCGTAGTCGGATCATCAAAGACGACTTCCTCCAAAACGATAGCCACCATCTCATCGAAAGACGATACACCTTTGTCTCTATCATTGGTTGTCACAAACATACGTTACGGCATGCCTCGCGGCAAAAACAAGGAGAATAAGGCTTATAGTCGCCTTATTTCTTGAATTTACAACCAAATGGGATTCCTCGGATCATAGAGCATATGCAGAATGCAACATTTGTCCTTATCAGGCACACTAATGTTTATACTCAACATAATCTCTCAGATTTCCTTCTAGAGGAGTGCGAATGGTTTCAAAAACTTGTCCAAAACGCAACGGCAAATGATGTTCTTTGTCTTTCAGGGGCAAAAATCATGCTTAGGGACGAATTTGAGGGTCCTCTGGGCCACCTGCGCAAGGCAAAAGTATTTTCTAGATTCCCACGCTCGTCGCGAGCAATTTGAGTACTCGTGGGTCCGAAAGGGACTCCGAATGACAAAGTTATGACTGTTTTTGTGAACACCGGTCCTTTATATTGCAGTCCTTGAAAGAACTTCATTTTCTCATGATGAATTCTGGCGTGCTGCACCAAATTTTTGTGTCCTCCATAGTGGCGATATTGTTGCCACGTATATATTGACCGATGCCAGGAATGCCCTCCTAGTGTTGCCTGTAACACACGTATGTTACGGCATGCCACACAGCAAAAACAAGGAGAATAAGGCTTATAGTCGCCTTATTTTCTTGGATTTACAACCAAATGGGATTCCTTGGATCATAGAGCATGTCCAGAATGCAACGTTTGTCCTTACCAGGCGGCCTAATGTTTATACTCACTATAATCTCTCAGATTTCCTTCCAAACGAGTGCCAATGGGTTCGGAAACTTGTTTAAAGAGCAGCGGCAAATGATGTTCTTTGACTTTCAGGGACAAAAAGTACTCCTTAGGGGCTGAATTGAGGGTCCTCTGGGACTCCTCCATAAGCCGGAAATATTTTCTAGATTCGCATGCTCGTCGCGAGCATTTTGATTACTTGTGAGTCCGAAAGGGACTCCGAATGACAAAGTTATGACCGTTTTTGTGAACATCGGTCCTTCATTTTCTCGTGACGCCTTATTTTCTTTAATTTACAACCAAATGGGATTCCCTGAATCATAGAGCATGTGCAAAATGCAACATTTATCCTTACCAGGAGGACTAATGCTTATACTCACCACAATCTCTCGGATTTCCTTCCAAAGGAGTCCCAATGGGTTCAGAAACTTGTCTGAAAAGTAGTGGCAAATGATGTTTTTTTGACTTTCAGGGGCAAAAAGTCCTACTTAGGGGCCGAATTTGAGGGTGCTTCTGGCCTCCTGCGCAAGCCGGAAGTATTTGCTAGATTCCCACAATGGTCGCGAGCAATTTCAGCACTTGTGGGTCCAAAACAAACTCCAAATGAAAAAGTTATGACCGTTTTCGTCAACACCGGTCCTTTTATATGGCAATCCTTGAAAGAACTTCATTTTCTCGTGATGCGTTCTGGCACTCCGCCCCAAAATTTTGTGTCCTCCATAGTGGATATATTATTTCCACATATATATTGACCGATGCCAGGAATGCCCTCCTATTATTTCCTATAACACACTTATGTTACGGCATGCCACATGGCTAAAACAAGGAGAATAAGGCTTATAGTCACCTTATTTTCTTGAATTACATCCAAATGGGATTCCCCGGATCATAGAGCATGTGCAGAATGCAACGTTTGCCCTTACCAGGCGGACTAATGTTTATACTCACCACAATTTCTCGGATTTCCTTCCAAAGGAGTGCCAATGGTTTCAGAAACTTGTATGAAGAGCAGCGACAAATGATGTTCTTTGACTTTCAGGGGTAAAAAGTCCTGCTTAGGGGCCAAATTTGATGGTCCTCCGGGCCTCCTGTGCAAGCCTAAAGTCTTTTCTAGATTCCCACACTTGCCGCGAGCATTTTGAGTACTTGTGGATCTGAAATGGACTCTGAATGACAAAGTTATGGCCGTTTTTGTGAACACCGGTCCTTTATATGGCAGTCCTTGAAAGAACTTCATTTTCTCGTGACGCCTTATTTTCTAGAATTTACAGCCAATTGGGATTCCCCGGATCATAGAGCATATGCATAATGCAACGTTAGTCCTTTCCAGGCGGACTCATGTTTATACTGACCATAATCTCTCGGATTTCCTTCCAAAGGAGTGCCAATGGGTTCAGAAACTTGTCTTAAAAACAACAGCGAATGATGTTCTTTGACTATCAGAGGCAAAAAGTCCTGCTTAGGGGGCGAATTTGAGGGTCCTTGGAAGAATTTCATTTTCTCGTGATGCGTTCTGGTGCCACCCCAAAGATTTGGGTCCTCCATAGTGAAAATATTGTTTCCACATATAAATTGACTGATGCCAGGAATGCCATCCTATTATTGGCTGTCACATATGTATGTTACGGCATGCCACACGACAAAAACAAGGATCATAGAGCATGTGCTTATAATCGCCTTCTTTTCTTGAATTTACAACCAAATGGGATTCCCCGGATCATAGAGCATGTGCAGAATGCAACGTTTGCCCTTACTAGGCGGACTAATTTTTATACTCACCATAATCTATGGGATTTCCTTCCAAAGGAGTGCTAATGGGTTTAGAAACTTATCTGAAAAGCAACGGCAAATGATGTTCTTTGACTTTCAGGGGCAAAAATTCCTGCTCAGGGGCCAAATGACGGTCCTCCGGGTCTCCTGCGCAAGTCGAAAGTCTTTTCTAGATTCCCACGGTCACCGCCAGCGTTGTGAGTACTTGTGGGTCTGAAAAGGAGTCCGAATGACAAAGTTATGACCGTTTTTATGAACACCGGTCCTTTATATGACAGTCCTTGAAAGAACTGCATTTTCTTGTGTTGGCTTATTTTCTTGAATTTGGAACGAAATGGGATTCCCCGGATCATAGAGCATGTGCAGAATGCAACATTTGTCCTTTCCAGGAGTACTAATGTTTATACTGACCATAATCTCTCGGATTTCATTCCAAAGGAGTGCCAATGGGTTCAGAAACTTGCCTGAAAAGCAACGGCGAATGATGTTCTATGACTATCAGGGGAAAAAATTCTTGCTTAGGTGCCGAATTGGAGGGTCCTTCGGGCTTGCTGCACAAGCCGGAAGTATTTTCTAGATTCTCACGCTCGTCGCGAGCCTTTTGAGTACTTGTGGGTCCAAAACAGACTCCGAATGACAAAGTTATGGCTGGTTTTTGGAACACCGGTCCTTCATATGGCAGTCATTGAAAGAATTTCATTTTCTCGTGACGCGTTCTGGTGCGCCGCCCCAAATTTTTGTGTCCTCCATAGTGGGGATATTATTTACACATATATATTGATCGCTGACAGGAATGCCCTCCTATTATTTCCTGTAACACACGTACGTTACGGCATGCCACACTGCAAAAACAATGAGAATAAGGCTTACAATCATCTTATTTTCTTGAATTTGCAACCAAATGGGATTCCACGGATAATAGAGCATGTGTAGAATGCAACGTTTATCCTTACCAGGGGACTACTGTTTATACTAACCATAATCTCTCGGATTTCCTTCCCAAGGAGTGCCAATGGGTTCAGAACCTTGTCTGAAAAGCAACGACAAATGATGTTCTTTGACTTTCAGGGGCAAAAAGTCATGCTTAGGGGCCGAATTCGAGATTTCTTCAGCCCTCTTGCCCAAGCCGAAAGTATTTTCTAGATTGCCACGCGCGTCGCGAGCATTTTGAGTACTTGTGGGTCCGAAATGGGCTCCAAATGACAAAGTTATGACCGTTTTTGTGAACACCGGTCCTTTATATGGGAGTCCTTGAAAGAACTTCCTTTTCTCGTCACACGTTCTGGCGCACCGGCCCAATTTTTTGAGTTCTCCATACTGGAATATTTTTTCCACATATATATTAACCGATCTCAGGAATGCCCTCCTCTTTTTGGTTGTCACACACGTACGTTACGACATGTCAGACGCCAAAAAGAAGGACAATAAGGCTTATAGTCGCCTTATTTTCTTGAATTTACATACAAATGGGATTCCCCATATCATAGGGCATGTGCATAATTCAATGTTTGTCCTTACCATGCGGACTAATGTTTATACTCACCATAATCTCTTGGATTTCCTTCCAAAGGAGTGACAATGGGTTCAGAAACTTGTCTAAAAAGCAATGACAAATGATGTTCTTTGACTTTCAGGGTTAAAAATTCATGCTTAGTGGCTGAATTAGAGGGTCCTTCAGGCCTCCTGCGGAAGCCGAAAGTATTTTCTAGATTCCCACACTCGTCGCAAGCAATTCGAGTACTTGTGGATCCGAAACGGACTCCGAATGACAAAGTTATGACCATTTTTTGAACACCGGCCCTTTATATGGCAGTCCTTGAAAGAACTTCATTTTCTCGTGACGCGTTCTGGCACGCCACCCCATAATTTTGTGTCCATCATAGTGGAGATATTTTTTCCACATATATATTGTCCGATGCCAGGAATGCCCTCCTACTATTGACTGTAACACACGTGTGTTACGGCATGCCACACGGCAAAAACAAGGAGAATAAGGCTTATAGTCACCTTATTTTCTTTAATTTACAACCAAATGGGATTCCCCGGATCATAGAGCATGTGTAGAATGCAACGCCTGTCCTTACCAGGCAGACTAGTTTTTATACTCACCATCATCTCTCGGATTTCCTTCCAAAGGAGTGTCAATGGGTTCAGAAATTTCTCTAAAAAGTAGCGGCAAATGATGTTCTTTGACTTTCAAGGGCAAAAAGTCCTGCTTACAGGCAGAACTTGATGGTCCTTTAGGACTCCTACGCAAGCTGAAAGTATTTTCTAGATTCCCACGCTCGTCGCAAGCATTTTGAGTACTTGTTGTTCCGAAATGGACTCTGAATGACAAAGTTATGACCATTTTAGTGAACATCGGTCCTTTATATGGCAGTCCTTGAAAGAACTTCATTTTCTCGTGACACGTGTTGGCGCGCCGCACCTAAATTTTGTGTCCTCCATAGTGGAGATATTATTTCCACATATGTAATGACCGATGTCAGGAATGCCCTCCTATGATTGGATGTAACACACGTATGTTACGGCATGCCACACAGCAAAAACAAGGAGAAAAAAGGCTTACAATTGCCTTATTTTCTTGAATTTACAACCAAATGGGATTCCCTGGATCATAGAGCATGTGCAGAATGCAACGTTTGTCCTTACGAGGCGGTCTAATGTTTATACTCACCATACTCTCTCGGATTTCCTTCCAAAGGTGTGCCAATGGGTTCAGAAACTTGTCAAAAAAGTAGCAGCAAATGATGTTCTTTGACTTTCAGGGGCAAAAAGTCCTGCCTGGGGGCTGAATTTGAGGGTCCTCCTGCGCAATATGGAAGTATTTTCTTGATTCCCATGCTCGGCGCGAGCATTTTAAGTACCTGTGGGTCCGAAACTGACTCTGAATGACAAAGTTATGACCGTTTTAGTGAACACCAGTACTTCATATGGCAGTCCTTGAAAGAACTTCATTTTCTCGCGACGTGTTCTGGTGCCACCCTAAAAATTTGGGTCCTCCATAGAGAAAATATTGTTTCCACATATATATTGACTATGCCAAAATGCCATCCTATTATTGGTTGTCACACATGTACGTTACGACATGCCACACGGCAAAACAAGGAGAATAAGGCTTATAGTCACCTTATTTTCTTGAAACTACAACCAAATGGGATTCCCCACATCATAGAGTATGTGCAGAATGCAACGTTTGCCCTTACTAGGCGGACTAATGTTTATACTCGCCATAATCTCTCAAATTTCCTTCCAAAGGAGTGCCAATAGGTTCAGAAACTTATCTGAAAAGCAACGTCAAATGATGTTTTTTGATTTTCAGGGGCAAAAAGTCCTGCTTAGGGGCCAAATTTGACAGTCCTCTGGGCCTCCTGCGCAAGCCAAAAGTCTTTTCTAGATTTGCACGCTCGCCGCAAGCGTTGTGAGTACTTGTGGGTCCGAAACGGACTCTGAATGACAAAGTTATGACCATTTTTGTGAACACAGGTCCTTTATATGATAGTCCTTGAAAGAACTTCATTTTCTCATGACGCCTTATTTTTTTGAATTTAGAACCAAAGGGAATTCACTGGATCATAGAGCATGTGCAGAATGCAACGGTTGTCCTTTCCATGAGGACTAATGTTTATACGGACCATAATCTCTTGGATTTTGTCCCAAAGTAGTGCAATGGGTCCTGAAACTTGTCTGAAAAGCGACGGCGAACGATGTTATTTGACTATCAGGGCAAAAAGTCATGCTTAGGGGCCGAATTTGAGGGTCCTCCGGGCATCCTGCGCAAGCCGGAAGTATTTTCTAGATTCCCACGCTCGTCGCGAGCATTTTGAGTACTTCTCGGTCTGAAACGTACTCCCAATGACATAGTTATGACCGCCCCAAAATTTTGTGTCCACCATAGTGGAGATATTGTTTCCACATATATATTGATCGATGACAGGAATGCCCTCCTATTATTGCCTGTAACACACGTACGTTACGACATGCCACAATGCAAAAACAAGGAGAATAAGGATTACAGTCGCCTTATTGATGTGGAGCATCCCAAGGTCATCCCCATGGACCTACCATACGTCCCCTATGATACCACTTGGACCAATGACAAGATCCCGAGCGAAGGGTATCAAAGATAAGGTGAACATTCTTCTCTGCGAACTTCCACTTTCTATGCATGAGACATGGCTACTACCTATGTCCGAGTTGTTGTGCATGATTAGGTACCAAGAGGACCCTCCTGAAGATGCACATGAAGATGTACAAGTCCCCAAGTTCACGGATGAAGAGGAACGCGGCGAGAAGAAGAAGGCAGCTCCAGGACATCCGGCCCCACGCCCGGACATCCGTCCGCTAGACACTTCGACCACAACAGCCTACCAGCCGCCGCGCATCTACAGGCCCCGGACGTCCGGCCCCAGCCCGGACATTCGGCCCGACCCGTGTAACATCCCAAATTTTCAATTTGGAATGTTACACATAGGTCATCCATGCATATCATATTTTTTATTGCATTTTCGCTCTGCAATCCTCGAAATCCTAAGCAACTCAAGGACCCTCGGAGAGAGTTGGGGATTTCCCGGTTTTCATATTTGATTTTTTTATCAAATAATGAAACGAGGATTTGGATTTTAATTATTTTTCTTTCCTAAAAAATATTTCATATTAAAATATATGAGAGGAGATAATATGACTTCTCCAAAATAATTGAAATATTGGAGGAAAAATATTAAAATCATTTATTTGATTTTATTCGATTTTATTTGGATTTTATTTGCATTAGAAAAATTGCACGTTTACAAAAATTACATTTTAGGGCCAAGAAAATGTTTATCCCGTTCTAAATATTTTATTTAGACGGTGAAAAAATTGTTTTGACATTTTTATTTTTTATTTTATTTTCTAGGATTTTATTTCTGTCGGTGAAATTATTTAAAAAAAAACTCCAGTGCCCGACTGGGCCGAAACCCAGCCAGGCCGCCGGCCTAGCCGCCGTCGCCACCGCCTCCCAGCGCGCGCGCCGCCGACCCGGACGTGGAGTCCGAGCCGGACTCCTCTCCGCCGCCGCTGCCTTGCCCCCTGCCCCAAGCAGCCCCCCCTCTTTATAAGCCGCCGCCCCAAACCACCACCACCGCAGCCGCCGCCTGCCGCGCCTCGCCGCCGCCGCAGCCGAGCACCACCGCCGCTGCTTGCCGCCGCCCTGTTGCCCCGCCGCCACGCCGGAACCGAGCCGCCGGTTTTTTTAAACCGTTCGGTTTTTTTAGAAAACCCTAGATCCATTTTTTCGGTTTGCCGATTTTTTCTCGGTTCTTCTATTTAGCGGATGTTCGTCCGTACGTTCGTTTTAACGAACAGTTTTCGCCCGTTAGTTATAGCTAACGAACGCTCGTTCGTTAGTCTGTTCGTCAGTTTTCTTTTCATCGGATTTATCTGCGATTATTTCCGGTCGCCATTTCTGATCTGATCTTAGTTTCTGTTTATCTTTTCGCTCGTTAGTCGGAATCAGGCGATTCAAGCGCCTAGATCTTTGTCTCGAAACCCTCTTTCTGTTTAATCAACTTGAACAAGATTTTGGTACAGTAAAATTTGACCTTAGTTCAGATTAGTAAACGGATCTTGTTTCTTTTGTCGTTTGAGTTTCGTTGCTCCGTTTGATTTGATTCTTTTTGCAAACCGGAGTTCTTAAGTTGAACTTTCTGGTCAACCTCTTTTATTTGAGTTTAGCTTGCGCATGTTTGCTTGTCGCTTATGTATGTTATTGTTTGTTTGTGATAGAACACCCGGAGTGCGAAGCATGCTACTACGAATCCCTAGGTTTTGCGGATCGTCAGAAAGGCAAGTAACACATTGATCATACTCTTTTCATACCCAGTTTTTATACATTAGTTCCTATCCTCAAACATTTCATGATTAGGATGTCATTTAACTTGTGGGTTGGGAAGTAGTCATTGAGGTAGAACCTATTGCCCTGTTAATATTAAATGTTGGGAGTTACTTCTACGCTTGCTTATACCACTATGCTATGCTCGTAGACGTGGTTCGGGTTTGAGTGAAATCCATGACAGATGTGAGATCGTTAATTAATGGTTCAACTTAAGGTGGCAACTTAAATTAACATCTAGGTGGATTGAGGCACCTGGGGAACCCAGTGTTGTCTGTTTTTTTGGAAATCCCGGGGTACCCGTGTGATCTTCCTATGGACCGCCACCCAGGCTCAAAGGGAACTGAGATGATTCATGCTAGAAACTTCTGTGTGCAACCACAAGCTATTATGGGCTCTAGCATAGTTGAGTAAGTTACGTGAAGCTCTTGAAGAGGTAGATCAGCAGGTAGTGGGTTTTGTAGGTTTGGTATGGTCTACCCGGAGTAGAGAGTTAATGTTTCTGAAATACTGTGTCTCGGTCATCCATTTCTCAAACACCATGTAGTGCGAGAAATCCAACAGAGGCGATCGAGTCTTGTGGTGAAAAGTGCGCAAACCTCTGCAGAGTCTACAATCTAATCATGGTTAGCCATGTCCCCGGTTATGGACAATCTTGAGTATGTAGTACTTGGGTTATCACATGTATCTCATCACTCTTAATTAATATTGTAGGGTTGCTAATTACTTTAATTGGGATTGAGTTGGGGTTACCTTCTCAATGTTGTTCAACCACCATGATAGTTAAATTAAAAACTCTATTCCTTTGTTGTAGGGAAAAATTGGCTTTTCGCAAAAACTATAACCCTAGAGCTTTCCACCAGCCAAATATGCATGTAGTGATAGCATTATTCTGTTCTTGCTCTACTGTGTTACATTGCGAGCATATTCCATGTGCTGACCCATTCTCGGGCTGCAACATTTATGTTGCAGACTTTTCAGACGAGGAGTAAGGTTCCTTAAGTCGTTGCCGTGCAGCTCAGCTATGCCGTTGGAGTTGATGGACTCACTTTATCTTCCAAGCCTTCCGCTGTTATCGCATTAGATGGCCTTAAGCCATATTATTGTAATAAGTTCTCTCTCTTGAGACATTCGATGTAATAAGTGTGTGATTGCTACGCTGTTATAAATCCTTCGAGTACTGTGTGTGTCAGCATTACCGATCCAGGGATGACACTGAAGCACAGAGACTTGACCATCTGAGGCCGGGTCGCTAAAAGATGGTATCAGAGCACACGCTGAGTGTAGGACACGACCACTAAGCTAAAGCGATAGATCACTATTCTCTTTCTCATTTCTGACTCCTCTCCATTTTCTACTCTTTAGGATGGCGGATGCAAGGAACAAGTTTGCACAACCGGAGGAAGAAACACCTTTTGGACGCCACTTGAAGGAAATCACTAGGTACTTGAACATTGGAATACCAAGCTTCACCGGGACATACAACGCTTCTTTACCAGAAGAGGAGCGCTGGATGATTCAAGTACAAGTTCCAGGAAGGACCTTCATGCCAGTCACTAAACCCATAGAGTTTTCCTTCAATGCACCAACCTGGAGTTTAGGAAAAAGTATGGCAGCTCACATCACCATGGGACGCATTGGAGAAGTCTACAACAGGGAACTCAAGGACACTATCTACCAGATATGTGGGAGCCGAGATGAGCAATGGGAAGTAATCAGCACCAAGAAGGATAGATCCATTGCAGCTTTCATCGAGGAGTTAAACCAGCACATTCGACGTCAGGAGAACCAGATGTGCATAGACATGATGGACTTGAAGAAGGCGAAGACTAGGATCATCGAGCTGGAGGAAGAACTCAAGTTTACACGCGATGGATATGAGGAGGAAATCAAGACACTACTGGAGAAGAATGACGACCTAGTTAAGAAGATCGGAGTATTCATGGGAGGACCAGCACCGGGAGTAGAAGACGACGATTCCACTTGCCCGGACAACTACATCATCATCGACGACACCGATTCCGATCCTAGTGATGATGACTTTGAAGACGAAGCTGGAGCAGATATCATGGAGTCTTCCACCGATCAAAATTTCTAGATGACCACCATATATTAGTAGTATTCCCCCATGTATTTAGTAGTAGTTGAGCACTTTTGTGATAGTTCTAGACCGCCTGTATGCCCTTGCTTGATTGATTGAGTGAAATGATTGTGTTTTTCTCATGTGCATATGGGTAGCGCTTTCTCATTAGACCCCCTTTCTATTCTGATCTCTTCCATCTAAACCCATCAGATGCCTCCGAGACGTGACCCCGGTTTTGTTTTCCTACCAGAGCTCACCCAGTTGATCCAGCAGCAGAATACTTTGATGCAATTGCTAGTTCAGAACCAGGGCAAAAACAACAACAACAACCCACCACCAGTGGACAACCTAGCCCTCTTTCTAAGGTTACAGCCGTCGGTGTTTTCCAGTAGCACCGAGCCTATAGTTGTTGATGATTGGCTACGCCGTATTGGAAGGGAGTTGACCACCGCAGGTTGCACAGATGCGGAGAAGGTGCGCTTTGCCACACATCAATTGGATGGACCAACAGCCTCATGGTGGGAGAATTACACGGCTACTTTTCCTGTAGCCACTGTCACTTGGGACCAGTTTCAGCAAGCTTTCCGCACAGCTCATGTCTCAACTGGAGCTATGCAGATGAAGAAGCGGGAGTTCCGCAACTTACGCCAGGGAAACCGTACTATGGCTCAATACGTGGATGAGTTTAGCAAGTTATCATGCTATGCCCCTGATGATGTGGCCACAGATGCCGCCAAGCAGGAGAAGTTTATGGAAGGGCTAAATGATGAGATGAGAATGCAGTTGATGGTAGAAACCTTCAACAACTACCAGGAGTTGGTAGAAAAGGCTCTTATGATTGAAGGGAAGCAACAATAGATTGAGAGCCGTAAGAGGAAGTACGGACAAGGGAAGTATAACTCAGGAGCTCAGCAGAAGCCTCGTCTAACCCCGAACTCGGGAGGACGTGTTCATAACCATGGAAGTCACAACCACACTGGAGGAGGATCGCATAACCATAATGGTGCTAAGAATGGAAATGGGAACGGAGCTAACAATAATCAGAACCGCTCCAACCCAGTCACACCCGCCAAAAGAGACCTAAGTCAAGTTACTTGCTTTAAGTGCGGGAACACGGGGCATTATGCCAATGATTGCCCTGAAGGGAGGAATGGAAACGGAAATGGGAGCACTGGAAAGAAGCCTAATCCATTCAACAAAGGACAAGTGAACCACGTTAACGTGGAGGAGGTTGAAGAGCAGCCGGACGCGGTAATAGGTAAGTTTTTGGTTAAGTCATTTACCGCTCTTGTTCTTTTCGATACTGGTGCATCGCACTCATACATATCAAGGGGATTCGTGGATAAGTTTAAACTACCAACCCAAACCCTTAGGACCCCTCTCTTAGTGAGTTCACCTGGAGCAGAATACATGGCTAGCCGATGGTGCAACCAGATACCCTTAACCATTGGCACACATGTTTTTCCGTCCGACCTAATCATCTTGGAGTCATAAGGATTGGATGTGATATTGGGTATGGACTGGATGTTAAAGTATGGAGGAAGCATTGACTGTGCTAGTAAGTCGATTTATCTCACCACCCCGGAGGGAAAAAGGATTAAGTATGTATCTAGGCATGTGCCTAGGAGGAGTCAAGTGAATGCCCTTACAGGAGTTGTTCAGGAGGAAGTGCCTGTAGTGAAGGATTACCCGGATGTTTTTCTAGAGGAGTTACCAGGCATGCCACCAGATAGAGACATTGTGTTTCTGATAGAGCTATTGCCAGGCACCGGGCCAATATCCAAGAGACCCTATCGGATGCCCGCGAATGATCTGGAGGAAATTAAGAAACATATCAAGGAGCTATTGGAGAAAGGGTACATTCGAAGAAGCTCGTCACCTTGGGGAGCCCCAGTACTTTTGGTGGAGAAGAAGGATAAATCCCTAAGGATGGTTGTTGATTATCGAGCCGTGAATGAAGTGACGATCAAGAACAAGTACCCACTGCCAATGATCAACGATCTGTTTGATCAGTTGCAAGGAGCTAAAGTGTTCTCGAAGATTGATCTGCGATCAGGATACCATCAGTTGAAGATTCGAGAGAAGGATATACCAAAGACAACGTTCACCACGCGGTATGGATTATACGAGTATATGGTCATGTCGTTTGGACTGACTGACGCCCCTGCCTATTTCATGAGCATGATGAACAAGGTGTTCATGGAGTATTTGGACAAGTTTGTTGTGGTGTTTATAGATGATATTATGGTATACTCAAAGAATGAAGAGGGGCACAAAGAGCATTTGCGATTAGTTCTCGAGAAACTCAGGGAACACCGGTTGTATGCTAAGTTCAGCAAATGCAAATTTTGGTTGAAGGAAGTCGGATTCCTTGGACATGTTATATCAGGAGAAGGTATAGCAGTAGACCCCAGCAAGGTTCAGTCAGTCACTGAATGGTTGGCCCCCACTTTAGCTAGCGAGATTCGCAGTTTCCTTGGACTCGCAGGATACTACCGGAGGTTCATTGAGAATTTTTCCAAGATTGCAAAGCCAGTGACTGAACTATTGAAGAAGGATACTAAGTTTAAATGGACAGAAGATTGCGAGGCAAGTTTCCAGGAGTTGAAGAAACGTTTGACTACAGCCCCAGTGCTGACACTGCCAGATATACACAAGGATTTCCAAGTGTATTGCGATGCCTCTTGCTTAGGACTTGGATGTGTGCTTATGCAGGACGGAAGAATTGTTTCGTATGCCTCACGACAACTAAAACCTCATGAGTTGAACTATGCCACGCATGATTTGGAGTTAGCAGCCGTAGTGCATGCATTGAAGACTTGGAGACATTACCTTATTTGAAACCATTATGATGTGTACACGGATCATAAGAGTTTGAAATACATTTTCACACAGAAGGAGCTGAACCTTAGACAGAGGAGATGGTTGGAGCTTATAAAGGATTACAACATGAAGCTACACTATCATCCAGGAAAGGCCAATGTCATAGCAGACGCTTTGAGCCGGAAGAGTTATGCCAATATCCTTGAAAGTAAGGGATTGCCGAAGGAGTTAGCAGAGGATATCATGGAACTTCGATTGGAGATTCTTCCAAGAGGTTTCGTTGCAACAATGGAGGTTCACTCTACATTGTTGGGCAAGATTCGAGAAGCTCAGAACGATGACAGAGAGATTGCCGAGATAAAGGAGAATATGAGCAAAGGAAAGGCCAAAGGTTTTCGTGAGGATGAGCACGATACCTTCTGGTTTGAGGACCGAGTTTATGTGCCCAATAACCCAGAGATCAGGAAGTTAATACTTCAGGAGGCTCATGACTCACCATACTCGATACACCTTAGAAACACCAAGATGTATTTGCATTTGAAGGAACGTTTCTGGTGGACTGGTATGAAGAAGGATATTGTCGAGTATGTAGTCGTATGTGATGTTTGCCAAAGATTAAAGGTAGAGCATCAGAAGCCAGCAGGACTGTTACAGCCTATGCCGATACCCGAATGGAAGTGGGATAAACTTGGCATGGACTTCATCACCGGATTGCCCAGAACCAAAGAAGGATATGATTCTATATGGGTAGTAGTTGATCGCTTGACCAAAGTGGCTCATTTATTCCAGTGAAAACCACGTATACAAGCGCGAAGTTGGCCAAGATATATATGTACAGGATCGTATGTCTGCATGGAGTTCCGAGGACCATCGTATCAGATCGAGGAACACAGTTTACTTCAAAGTTTTGGCATCAGTTACACCAGACTTTGGGTACGAGATTGGAGTTCCGTACAACATTTCACCCGTAGACGGACGGACAGACCGAGAGAGTCAACCAGATACTGGAAGATATGTTGAGAGCCTTGCGCTAGATTATGGATCTAGTTGGGATGACAATTTGCCTTATGCAGAGTTCTCATACAACAATAGCTACCAAGCCAGTTTGAAGATGGCACCGTTTGAAGCTCTGTATGGACGCAGATGCAGAACGCCGTTGATGTGGGATGAGGTAGGAGACCGACAGTTGTTTGGACCAGATTTGATCAATGAGTCTGAAGAGAAGGTTAAATTGACTCATGATAGACTGAAGATTGCTCAGTCCAGGCAGAAGAGTTACGCAGATTCAAAACGTAAGGAGGTAACCTATGAAATTGGAGACAGAGCATATCTGCGAGTATCACCCTTGCGAGGAGTGAAACATTTTGGAGTTAAGGGAAAGTTAGCCCCAAGATTTGTAGGACCGTATCATCTTTTGGAACGGATGGGAGAAGTTGCCTACAAGTTGGAATTACCTGAGGGATTGTCAGGAGTTCACGATGTGTTCCACGTTTCACAGCTGAAGAAGTGTCATGCTGAGATGGCCGATATACCGTTAAGAGATACAGTACCCTTGGAGGCGATTCAGTTGGACAGTGATTTGACTTATGAGGAGAAGCCAGTTAAGATTCTTGAATTTGCCAGTCGAGTCACCCGCAACAAGGTTATGAAGTTTTGCAAAGTTCAGTGGAGCCACCATACCGAGGATGAAGCCACCTGGGAACGAGAGGATGATCTACTCAAAGACCACCCGCACCTATTTTCTAGCCAACCTGAATCTCGAGGGCGAGATTCATCTTAAGGGGGTTGGTTTGTAACATCCCAAATTTTCAATTTGGAATGTTCCACATAGGTCATCCATGCATATCATATTTTTTTATTGCATTTTCGCTCTGCAATCCTCGAAATCCTAAGCAACTCAAGGACCCTCGGAGAGAGTTGGGGATTTCCCAGTTTTCATATTTGATTTTTTAATCAAATAATGAAACGAGGATTGGATTTTAATTATTTTTCTTTCCTAAAAAATATTTCATATTAAAATATATGAGAGGAGATAATATGACTTCTCCAAAATAATTGAAATATTGGAGGAAAAATATTAAAATAATTTATTTGATTTTACTCGATTTTATTTGGATTTTATTTGCATTAGAAAAATTGCACGTTTACGAAAATTGCATTTTAGGGCCAAGAAAATGTTCATCCCGTTCTAAATATTTTATTTAGACGGTGAAAAAATTGTTTTGGCATTTTTAGATTTTTATTTATTTTCTAGGATTTTATTTCTGTCGGCGAAATTATTAAAAAAAACTCCCGCACCCGACTGGCCGAAACCCAGCCAGGCCGCCGCCCAGCCGCCGTCGCCACCGCCTCCCCGCGCGCGCGCCGTCGCCGCCGACCCGGACTTGGAGTCCGAGATGGACTCCTCTCCGCCGCCGCTGCCTTGCCCCCTCCCCCAAGCAGCCGCCCCCCTATTTATAAGCCGCCGCCCCGCCGCCCCAAACCACCACCACCGCCGCCGCCGCTGCCCGCGCCTCGAGCCGCCATCGCTCCGCCTTTTGCGATGAAGATTCAAGTCCCGCTCTTGTTGTCTCCAAGGTCTTGACTCTACAACATCACCAAGAATAAGAACAAAGATGCCATATCTATCATACAAAGGCCGGCATCAATGGAAGATCCGTCAAAGTCATCATCGATGGAGGGAGTTGTCATAACCTCGCAAGTGAAGAACTTTGCTCCAAGCTCCAATTGCCCAAGACTAAGAACCCACATCTATACAAAGTTCAATGGCTTAGCGACTCCGTCACTCTCCAAGTCGAGCATCGAGTACAAGTCTCCTTCAAAATTGGCGCCTATGAAGACACTTTGGAGTGTGACGTCGTTCCAATGACCGTTTGCCACCTTTTTCTAGGACGCCCATGGCAATTTGATAGAGGTGTCATTCACAACGGCTGAACGAACCACTACATCTTCAAGATGAAGGGAGAGTACGTACTTCATCCCGCGTCTCCAAGCCAATTGATCGCCGACGAGCAAGACACCCATCGTGGAGAGAATAGTGAGAGAGCGAGCCACCAAAAAGAGAGTGAGTGCCACAAGCCCAAATCAAGCGCCTCCACGATGAGCGACAAGAAGAATTTAGTTCTCTTTGCCACCAAAAGTGAGATAAGAGGAGTGTGTGAGAACCCATCTAGTGTTGTCTTCTCTTTTGCAGGAATTTCAAGATGTTTTCCCCGATGAGCTACCTCTGGGACTACCTCCACTACGAGGCATCGAGCACCGCATCAACCTCATCCCCGGAGCACCTCTACCGAACAAAGCTCCCTACCGCGTCAACCCTGAAGAAACCAGAGAAATACAAAGGCAAGTAAAGCATCTCATAGACCACAGACATGTGCGTGAAAGTTTGAGCCCTTGTGCCATCCCGGTCATTCTTGTGCCAAAATGATACGGTAGCTTTCGCATGTGCTCCGATTGTAGACCTATCAACGCTATAACCGTTCGCTATAGGTATCCCATTCCACGCCTTGATGATATGCTTGATGAACTTAGTGGTGCCACTATCTTTTCAAAAATTGATCTTAAGAGTGGTTACTATCAAATCCGCATACAAAAGGGTGATGAATGTAAAACCGCTTTCAAAACCAAGTTTGGGTTGTATGAGTGGTTAGTCATGCCTATGGGTCTATCGGAAGCACTGGGTACTTTTATGCGTCTTATGAATCATGTCTTTCGCCCTTACATTGGTGTGTTTGTTGTGGTCTACTTCGATGATATCCTTGTTTTTAGCAAGTCTCTCAAAGAGCATGTCACCCATGTCCGAACCGTTTTACAAACTCTTCGAAAAGAGCATCTCTATGCTAATATGGAGAAATGCCTTTTTGGCGTTGATAAGCTTGTTTTCTTGGGTTTTGTTTTATCTTCTAAGGGTGTTCATGTAGATGAGTCCAACATCACTGCTATTAAGACTTGGCCACAACCAACAAACTTGCAACAAGTGCGTACCTTTCTTGGCCTTGCGGGTTTCTATTGTCGTTTTGTGAAAGATTTTAGTACCATTGCTTCGCCTTTGCATGCTTTGAGCAAGAAGAATCCGCCTTTTGTTTGGGGATCATCCCAAGATACCGCTTTTAATGAGCTTAAGAATTTGCTTACTCATGCTCCCATGCTTGACTTACCCAACTTTGACAAACCTTTTGAGTTTCATTGTGATGCTAGTGGTAATGGCATAGGAGGTGTGTTAACGCAAGAGAAGCGCCCCATAGCTTACTTTAGTGAGAAACTTTCCGGAGCGCAACTCAATTACCCCATCTATAACAAAGAGCTATATGCTTTAGTCCATGTTTTGCATGAATGGGAACACTATCTTCGCCCTCATGAATTCATCATTCATACCGATCATGAAATGCTCAAGTACCTTAAGGGCCAAACCAAGTTGAACAAGTGTCATGCTAAATGGAGTGAATTTATTGAGTCTTTTCCTTATGTCATCAAGTACATTAAAGGTAAGGAAAACATTGTGGCGGAAGACCTTTCCCGCATATAACTTCTTGTTACTCAACTTGAGTTGAATGTCATTGGCTTTGAGCACATAAAAGACTTATATGAGCATGATCCTACTTTTGCTACTCCTTATGCCAAATGTTCGACGCATACATCTTGGGAACGCTATTACATCAAAGATGGATATCTTATGAGAGCTAACAAGCTTTGCATCCCCGAGTCTTCTCTTTGTTTATTGATTTTGCAGGAATCTCATGGAGGAGGCTTAGTGGGACATTTTGGACGCGACAAGACTCTCGCCACGCACTCCAAGAACTACTATTGGCCCAAGATGTTTCGGGACGTCAACCGCTTCACCAACCGATGCTCTACATGTCGCAAAGCTAAGTCTAAAGCTCAATCCCATGGCCTTTACATGCCTCTCCCAATTCCATATCAACCATGGGAAGACATTAGCATGGATTTCATACTTGGATTGCCTAGGACTAGAAATGGAAAGGATTCGGTATTTGTCGTTGTGGACCATTTCTCTAAAATGGCACATTTTATTCCTTGTAACAAGATAGACGATACTTCACATGTTGCTAATATCTTTTGTAGGTAAATATTGCGTCTACATGGAGTGCCAAAGACGATCGTCTCGGACCGCGACGTCAAGTTCCTTAGCTACTTTTGGAAGACCCTATGCGCCAAGCTCGGAATCAAGCTACTCTTCTCCATGGCGTATCATCCACGAACCGACGTCCAAACAGAGGTGAGCAACCGTACACTCTCCGCTCTACTTCGAGTACTCATCAAGAGGAACATCAAGGAGTGGGAGGTGTGCCTACCTATCGCCGAGTTCGCCTACAACCGAGCAAGACACTCAACAACTGGCAAGTCCCCCTTCGAGGTCGTCTATGGATTCAACCCATTGTCACCATTGGACATTCTTCCCCTTCCACTCCAAGAGCGCATCAATTTGGACGCAAGTGCACATGTGACTCATCTCAAGAAGGTGCATGAAGATACAAGACATACTATTGAGCGCCAAGTACAATGACTTGCGACCGAGCTCAACATCAACAAGCACCCCATGGTCTTCAATATTGGTGATCTCGTGTGGCTACACCTTCACAAGGACTGCTTTCCACAAGAACGCAAGTCCGAACTTCGACCACGAGCGGACAGACCCTTCATGGTGCTTGCACGCTACAATGACAACACTTACAAGATCGACCTCCCCCGCGACAAGTACAACGTGAGCGATATCTTCAATGTCAAGGACCTCTCGCCCTTCCATGGTGATGAAGAATTTGATCCGAGGACGGATCTTCCCTAAGGGAGGGGAGATGATGTGGAGCATCCCAAGGTCATCCCCATGGACCTACCTACGTCCCCTACGACACCACTTGGACCAATGACAAGAGCCCGAGCGAAGGCTATCGAAGATAAGGTGAACTCTCTCCTCTCCGAACTTCCACTTTCTATGCATGAGACATGGCTACTACCTAAGTTCGAGTTGTTGTGCATGATTAGGTACCAAGAGGACCCTTCCGAAGATGCACATGAAGATGTAAAAGTCCCCAAGTTTACGGATGAAGAGGAACGCCGAGAGAAGAAGAAGAAGGCAGTTCCAGGACTCGGACATCCGGCCCCAAGCCCGAAATCCGGCTGCTGGAGACTTCGACCACAATAGCCTACCAGCCGCCGCGCATCTACAGGCCCCAGACATCTAGCCCCAGCCCGGAAATCCGGCCTTGAGCCCGGATATACGGACACCACCTTCCCGAGAGCAACATGGCCAGCTTCACCAGTCCGGACATCCGGCCTCCACAGCCAAGACATCCGGCCCTCCGCGAACGCCCAAACATCCGGCCTCGCCAGCCCAGACATCCGGCCCCGCGTGAAAGCCCGGACATCCGGCCCTATGCCCTAGACTATATATACTCCACCTCGTCCAACTTTCTAGGGCTAGCATTGGTTTAGCTCATATTTAGAGATAGACCATTGCTCATCCACATCGGATCTACTCCACGAGAGAGACCGCGACCCCTCTTAGGAGAAGATCCCTTTGGATTCAAGACCTCCTTGCGGAGAAGATCCTCTCGTGGATTCAAAACCTCCTCATTGAGAAGACCGGTTACCTCATGTATTGCCTGTTGTTGACTTTGGATCTTGTATCTCCCTTTGTGTTCATGGATCTAGCGCATGTGTGATCATACTTGTTGGTTTGAGTGTTCTCTTGTGTTCCCCTTGTGATTTTCCCCTCGTTTCCCTCCTCGTGTTCTTCATGTTAATCCCAGGACCCACTCCTTTCGTGAAAGATCGGGCGATTAGGGTTCCTACCCTACATCACTTATTTTCTTGAATTTACAACCAAATGGGATTCCCCGAATAATAGAGCAAGTGCAGAATGCAACGTTTATCCTTACTAGGTGGACTAATATTTATACTTATCATAATCTCTCGGATTTCCTTCCATAGGAGTGCCAATGGGTTCAGATCCTTGTCTGAAAAGCAACGTCAAATGATGTTCTTTAACTTTCAGGGGCAAAAAGTCCTGCTTAGGGGCCAAATTTGAGATTTCTCTGGCCCTCCTGCCCAAGCTGGAAGTATTTTCTAGATTGCCAAGCTCTTCGCGAGCATTATGAGTACTTGTGGGTCCGAAACAAGGTCGAAATGACAAAGTGATGACTGTTTCTGTGAACACCGGTCCTTTATACGGCAGTCCTTGAAAGAACTTCATTTTCTCGTGAGGCGTTCTGGCATGCCGCCCCAAAATTTTGTGTCCTCCATAGTGGAGATATTGTTTCCACATATATATCGACCGGTGCTAGGAATGCCCTCCAATTATTGCCTGAAACACATGTACATTATGGCATGCCACACTGCAAAAACAAGGAGAATATGACTTATAGTCGCCTTATTTTCTTGAATCTACAACCAAATGGGATTCCCCGCATCATAGTGCATGCACAGAATGCAACGTTTTTCCTTACCAGGCGGATTAATGTTTATACTCCCCATAATCTCTTGGATTTCCTTCCAAAGGAGTGCCAATGGGTCCAGAAACTTGTTTGAAAAGCAGCGGGAAATGATGTTCTTTGAATTTGAGCGGAAAAAAGTCCTACTTAGGGGCCGAATTTGAGGTTTCTCCTGGCCTCCTGCGCACGCTGGAAGTATTTTCTAGATTCCCATGCTCGTCGCTAGCATTTTGAGTACTCGTGGTTCCAAAACAGACTCCGAATGACAAAGTTATGGCCATTTTTGTGAGCACCTGTCCTTTATATGGCAGTCCTTGAAAGAATTTCATTTTCTCGTGAAGCGTTCTGGTGCGTCGCCGCAAAATTTTGTGTCCTCCATAGTGGAGATATTGTTTCCACATATATATTCACCAATGGCAGGAATGCCCTCCTATTATTGCTGTCACACATGTACGTTATGGCAGGCCACACGGCAAAAACAAGGAGAATAAGGCTTACATTTGCCTTATTTTGTTGAATTTAGAACCAAATGGGATTCCCCGGATCATAGAGAATGTGCAGAATGCAATGTTTATCCTTACCAGGCAAACTAATGTTTATACTCACCATAATCTCTCGGATTTCCTTCTGATGAGGACATCAATACCATTGTTACACCCACAGCCCCTACTACTATACATAATGGACCAATTACTAGAGCTCGTGTACGCCAATTGAATTATCATGTACTTTCCTTTCTTGGTAATGATTCTAATGATCAAGAGAATACGATGCTGCCTAAATTGGATACATTTGCTTTGCTTACAAATGAAGGCCTAGCTTGGACAAGAAAGATGAACCTTGGAGCAAGTTCAAGCATGGAGATGATGGCATGCGCAAGGGGATCAAGAACGGAGTTACAAGTGATGATTTCAGGACTTTGAAGCCACCATAAGGAGTGCATGAAGCCTTGGATGAAATATACAAGATGCCACTTCATAAATTTCATCCCGAGGCTATTCTAGGTGCTGTGGCACCTTACTATTGGGCCAGGCCCATGTATTTTCGAAATATTTAAGTATAGGCTGTATTTAGAGTCTGTATGTGTGGGGAAACAAGAGTTAGGGTTGGTTTCGGACCCCTCCTCCAAGGGCCACGAAATCCCCCCACTCTTCCTCCATATATACAGCCCTTAGGGCGTCATTTAGACTTTGGGTTTTGTTTAGATTAAAGTTCGCCATAGCTCCAACTTCGCGTACTTCGTTTGTGTTCTACAACCAGACAAAGGCGTCACAGAACCCCACCTTTGATCAATAAAGCTTTCCTCTTATATTCGCAATATACATATTGCAATCTTAGTTTCTTTCTTGTTCTTCGTTTGCCTGCAGGAAACATTCCTTCATGGTCAGGTTGATCGAGCTCCGGCATGGTCAATAACCTCTCGGAGTTGGTTTAGCGATTGCTCAGGCACGACATCCTCGCATGTTCGTAGTCGGGTCGTCAAAGTCCACTTCCTCCAAAACAATAGCCACCATCTCATCGAAATACAGAACACCTTTGCCTCTATAACCTTCCAAAGGAGTGCCAATGGGTTCAGAAACTTGTCTGAAAAGCACTGCCAAATGATGTTCTTTGACTTTCAGGGGAAAAAGTCCTGCTTAGGGGCCGAATTTGGGGGTCCTTCGGGCCTCCTGCGCAAGCCAGAAGTATATTCAAGATTCCCATGTTGATTGCGAGCATTTTCAGTACTTGTGGGTCCGAAACGGACTCCGAATGACAAAGTTATGACCGTCTTTGTGCACACCAGTCCTTTATATGGCAGTTCTTCAAAGAACTTCATTTTCCCGTGAAGCATTCTGGCGCGCCACCCCAAAACTTTGAGTTCTCCATAGTGGAGATATTGTTTCCACATATATATTGACCGATGACAAGAATGCCCTCCTATTATTGCCTGTAACACACGTACGTTACGACATGCCACACTGCAAAAACAAGGAGAATAAGGCTTACAGTCGCCTTATTTTGTTGAATTTACAACCAACTGGGATTCCCCGGATAATAGAGCATGTGCATAATGCAACGTTTATCCTTACCAGGTGAACTAATGTTTATACTCTCCATAATCTCTCAGATTTCCTTCCAAATGATTGCCAATGGGATCAAAACCTTGTCTGAAAAGCAACGGCAAATGATGTTCATTGACTTTCAAGGGCAAAAAGTCCTCCTTAGGGGCCGAATTTGAGGATCCGCTGGGCCTCATACGCAAGCCGAAAGTATTTTTAGATTGCCACACTCGTGGCGAGCATTTTGAGTACTTGTGTGTCCGAAAGGGGCTCCAAATGACAGAGTTATGACCCGTTTTTGTGAACACCGGTCCTTTATATGGCAGTGCTTGAAAGAACTTCATTTTCTCAAGACGCGTTATGGCACACCACCCCCAAATTTTGTGTCCTCCATAGTGGAGATATTGTTTCCACATATATATTGGCCGATGCCAGGAATGCCCTCCTATTATTGCCTGTAACACACGTAAGTTACTGCATGCCACACTGCAAAATCAAGGAGAATACGGCTTATAGTCGCCTTATTTTCTTGAATCTACAACCAAACGGGACTCCCCGCATCATAGAGCATGCGCAGAATGCAACGTTTGTGCTTCCCAGGCAGACTAATGTGTATACTCACCATAATCTCTCGGTTTTCCTTCCAAAGGAGTGCCGATGGGAACAGAAACATGTCTGAAAAGCAGGAGGAAATGATGTTCTTTGACTTTCAAGGGCAAAAAGTCCTGCTTAGGGGCCGAATTGGAGGTTTCTCCGGGCCTCCTGCACAACCCGGAAGTATTTTTTAGATTCCCACACTCGTCACGAGCATTTTGAGTACTTCCTGGTCCGAAACGGACTCCGAATGACAAAGTTATGGCCGTTTTTGTGAGCACCCGTCCTTTATATGGCAGTCCTTGAAAGAACTTCATTTTCTCATGCTGCGTTTTGGCACGCCACCCCAAAATTTTGTGTCCTCTATAGTGGAGATATTGTCACCACATATGTATTATCCGATGCCAGGAATGCCGTCCTATTATTACCTGTAACACACGTACGTTACGGCATGCCACACTACAAAAACAAGTTGAATAAGTCTTATAGCCACCTTATTTTCTTGAATTTACAACCAAATGGGATTCCCCGTATCACAGAGCATGCGCAGAATGTAAACTTTGTCCTTAGCAGGCGGACTAATGTTTATACTCACCATACTCTCTCGGATTTCCTTCCAAAGGTGTGCCAATGGGTTGAGAAACTTGTCCGAAAAGCAGTAGCAAATGATGTTCTTTGACTTTCAAGGGCAAAAAGTCCTGCTTAGGGGCCGAATTTGAGGGTCCTCCGGGCCTCCTGCACAAGCCAGAAGTATTTTCTAGATTCCCACACTCGTCGCGAGCATTTTGAGTACTTGTGGGTCTGAAACGGACTCCGAGTGACAAAGTTGTGATAGTTTTAGTGAACACCGGTCCTTTATATGGCAGTCCTTGAAAGAACTTAATTTGCTCGTGACGCATTCTGGAACGCGGACCCAAAAGTTTGTGTCCTCCATAGTGGAGATATTGTTTCCACATATATATTTACTAAGGCCAGGAATGCCCTCCTATTATTGGTTGTAACACACGTATGTTATGGCATGCCACAATACAAAAATAAGGAGAATAAGGCTTATAGTCACGTTATTTTCTTTACTTTACAACCAAATGGGATTCCTCATATCATAGAGCATGCGCAGAATGCAAAGTTTTTCCTTACCAGGCGGACTCATGTTTATACTCACCATAATCTCTCGGATTTCCTTCCAAAGGTGTGCCAATGGGTTTATAAACTTGTCTAAAATGCAGCGGCAAATGATGTTCTTTGACTTTCACGAGCAAAAAGTCCTGCTTAGGGGCCGAATTTGAGGGTCCTCCAGACCTCCTGTGAAAGCTGGAAGTATTTTCTAGATTCCCATGCTCGTCCCGAGCATTTCGAGTACTTGTGGGTCCGAAACGGACTCGGAATGACAAAGGTATGACCGTTTTAGTGAACAGCGGTCCTTCATATGGCAGTCCTTGAAAGAACTTCACTTTCTCGTGACGCGTTCTGGTGCGCCGCCCCCAAATTTTGTGTCCTCCATAGTGGAGATATTGTTTCCACATATATATTGACCAAAATTTCCGTTCTGCCACACATGTACATTACGGCAGGCCACACGACAAAAACAAGGAGAATAAGGCTTACATTCGCCTTATTTTCTTGAATTTACAACCAAATGGGATTCCCCAAATCATAGAGAATGTGCAGATTGCAATGTTTATCCTTACCAAGTAGACTAATGTTTATACTAGTAAAATAACCTTTAAAATTATATTTTTGTGGTTTATGGGAATCCTATATCTATTAGGTTTCAAATATACTCTTTGAAATATTTTTCATTCCCTAAATCAAGTACTTGTAGTGCAAGCCTCAATTCAGGGGTTTTTGGAAAACTAAATTTTGAAAATACTTTTTGGCCAATTTATTTTTGTAAGAAAATACTATATTGCACTATACACATGGCATGATCATTGGGCAGAAGTTTGGGGCAGGGAGATGAAGTATATAAAGTGGAGTAGTTGACTTTAAAGAGCACTTGAAAAATCACAGAGAGAAAACCAACTCCAAATAAAAGCCAAATAATGCAAAAGTTTTTGTTGGTCCAAATTTTCATGTTTTAATAATGCAAATGACATGTTACAAAATGCAGGGTGTGACAGACCTACCCCCCTTACAAGAATCTCATCCCCGAGATTCCTAAACTAGGCTTCAAGGAGATACGGAAACTTGGATCTAAGGTAGTCTTCACGTTCCCAGGTTGCTTCTGCTTCAGTGTGGTTGCTCCACTAGACCTTGAAGTACTTGATGGCGCGGCTTCGAGTGCGTCGCTCAGCCTCGTTCAAAATGCAGATGGGCCTCTCATGGTAGGTCAAATTAGGCTGAAGGTCAATGGCTTTTTGATTGACGTCCTTGTAAAGATCAGGCTTACCTGGAACTTGGAGACACTTCCGGAGTTGTGACACGTGGAATACGTTGTGCACATCGGATAGTTCAGGTGGCAGTTCCAACTGGTAAGCCACTTCTCCTCGCCGTTCAGTGATCTTGAAGGGGCCAATGTATCTTGGTGCGAGCTTTCCTTTGACATGGAAGTGTTAGGTTCCCTTGAGAGGTGTGACCCGGAGATAGACATGGTCTCCAACTCGGAAGGTCATGTCTCTTTGACGTGAGTCAGCGTAGCTCTTCTGTCTTGACTTGGTAGTCTTCAAACGCTCTCTGACAAGCCGGACTTGCTCTTCTGCTTCATGGAGGATATCGGGCCCAAAGACTAGTCCTTCTCCCGTCTCTGACCAATTGAGGGGTGTGCGACACTTGCATTCATACAACACCACAAATGGTGCCATCCAGAGGCTTGACTGATAACTGTTGGTGTAGGAGAACTCGGCGAAAGGGAGGCAATCTTCCCACCTTGCTCCATATGCTAAGACACATGCTTGGAGCATGTCTTCGAGTATCTGATTCACTCGCTCTGTCTGACCTCCGGTCTGTGGGTGGAAAGCAGTGCTGAAGGACAACTTGGTCCCCATGGCCTCTTGGAACTTCTTCCAGAACCTTGAGGTAAATTGGGTCCCTCTATCCGACACAATATCATTGGGAACACCATGAAAACTTACGATTCGGTTGATGTAGAGACTGGCTAACTGGTTCCCCTTGTGGGTCGCCTTGACAGGAACGAAGTGGGCCACCTTGGTCAAATGGTCAACAATGACCCATATGGAGTCATGCCCCTTGCTTGACCTGGGTAATCCGGTGATGAAGTCCATCCCAACTTTGTCCCACTTCCATTCAGGCACCTTGAGATGTTGTAACAATCCAGCGGGTCGCTGATGTTCAGCCTTGACTCTCTGGCATACGTCACACTTAGCGACGAAAGCAGTTATCTCTCTCTTCATGCCATGCCACCAGAATCTTTCCTTCAGGTCTTGATACATCTTGGCCCCTCCAGGATGGATGGAATACGGGGTGTCATGAGCTTCTTGCAATATCAAGTTCTTGAGCTCAACCTCGTTGGGTATGCAAATGTGATTCCCGAACCACACAATTCCTTGCTCATCTTCTGAGAATCCTGGGGCCTTGCCTTGCTTCATCTTATTCTTCATGCCTTCGATGCTTACGTGTCCTTTCTGTGTTTCCTTAATATCATCCATCAAGGTAGGGCTAACTTCAAGGTTGGCCAAGGATCCTAGTACAACCAGTTCCAACCCGAAGCTTTCAAGTTCTTCGTACAAGGCAGGCAGCCTTCCCTTAATCATAGCGTTCAAGGAACAAGCCTTTCTTCTTAAGGCATCTGCTACCACATTAGCCTTCCCAGGGTGGTATTGAACACTGACGTCATAATCCTTGATCAACTCTAGCCATCTTCTCTGCCTCATGTTCAATTCTTTCTGAGTGAAAATATATTTCAGACATTTGTGATCCGTGTATATCTCACACTGCTTCCCTCGGAGGTAATGTCGCCATGTCTTCAGGGCATGAACCACTGCTGCTAACTCAAGATCATGAGTAGCATAGTTCTGCTCATGAGGACGTAGCTGTCTGGATAGATATGATACGACCCTGCCTTCTTGCATAAGAACACCTCCATGTCCAGTTCGTGAGGCATCACAATATATCACAAATTCCTTGTGAATATCAGGTGTAGCTAGAACTGGGGTAGTGGTCAATCTCTTCTTCAGCTCCTGGAAGCTCTCTTCGCACTTCGGTCTCCACTCAAACTTCTTGTCCTTCTTCAAGAGCTGGGTCATGGGTTGGGAAATGCTTGAGAATCCTTCAATGAACTTGCGGTAATATCCCACGAGTCCGAGGAAGCTTCTGACTTCCTTCACATTGCTCGGGGTTTGCCATTCAGCCACGGCTTGAATTTTGGTGGGATCCATTGACAACCCTTCATCAGTCAATTTACCCAAGAATCCAACTTCATGCAACCAAAATTCACACTTGCTGAACTTGGCGTACAGTTGGTGCTCTCGAAGCTTGTATAGGACCATCCTCAAGTGTTGCTTGTGCTCTTCTTCCGTCTTCGAGAAGACAAGAATGTCATCAATGAAGACGACGACAAACTTGTCCAAATATTCCATGAAGACCTTATTCATGATATACATGAAGTAAGCTGGGGCATTGGTCAATCCAAAGGACATGACCGTGCACTCATACATGCCATATCTGGTTACAAATGCCGTCTTCGGAATATCTTGGGGTCTGATTTTCAGCTGGTAGTACCCAAATCTGAGGTCGATCTTGGAGAACACCTTGGCCCCATTGAGTTGATCAAACATATATTCAATCTTTGGAAGTGGATACTTGTTCTTGATTGTAACTTAATTGAGGGAGCGATAGTCAATGCACAAGCGGATGGTACCATCCTTCTTTGCCACAAACAGAACAGGTGATCCCCAAGGGGAGGCACTAGGGCGGATAAATCCCTTCCTCAACTGCTCTTCCAGTTGCTTCTTCAACTCTGCTAACTCTTTCGATCCCATTCTATAAGGCTTCTTATAGATGGGTCCTGCTCCGGGTATGAGCTTGATGATGAACTCAATGTCTCGGTCAGGAGGCATTCCTGGTAGCTCATCAGGAAAGACATCGGGGTATTCGCATACTACCAGCACTTGCTCCAATCCAACTTCTGATAGACAGTTGACTTGGGCGCCTTGAGCAGAGGAGGGATTGGGAGCAAACTTAACTTCAACTCCTTGGTCATTGGTCACAATGACGGTCCGGTTGGCGCAATCTAACAAGCCTTGGTGCTTGATGAGCCAATTCATTCCTAAGATCACATCCAAGCCTTGTGATCTTAAGACGATAAGGTGTGCTAGGAAGTATACCCCGTTAATGACAATTCTGACTCCCTTACAGCCAACCTTGGCTCTCATCTCTAATCCGGGGGTTTGTACCACCATAGGGTTATTCAGGGGTGTAGGGGTCATGCCACTATTTAATGCAAACTCTTGGGTGACAAATGAATGCGTGGCTCAAGAATCAAACAAGACAGTTGCAGGTGTTGAGTTAACAAGGAACGTACCCAGCACGATGTCCGGGTCTTCCTGGGCTTTTTCTGCAGTGACATGATTCACACAACCCTTGCCATTGTTGGGTGGATTGCGGGGAGCTTGGTTCCTTTGTGGCATCCCACGGCCTTGGCCTTGGTTCTGCGTATTGGGGCGCGGGGCGTCGGGCTTCTTGTTGGGGCAATACTTGGAGTAGTGTCCTGCCTGACCACATCCGAAGCAAGTGACTTGATTGGGGTTGCTGCTCTTGCCGGCATTATTATTGGGCTTGTTGAAAGCTGGCCTGGGGTTGGCATACTGCTGGGGCTGATAGTTGGTGCGGGGTGCAGGGGCTCTTGGCTGCTGATAGGGTGGCTTGACCGGGACTGGCTGCCACGGGCGAGGCTTCTGGTTGCTGGAGCTGCCCTTGCTGATCATCTTGCACTTACGGGTATCATCCAAAGCATGGCGCTTGTCCTGAAGCATGAGTGCCTTGTTCACCAGATCAGGAAAGGTTGGGCAGTCACACACAACAAGCGAGTACTACAGAGTCTGGTTAAGGCCTTCCATGAAGCGCTCTATTTTGGCAGCATCAGTGCTGACATCTTAAGGAGCATACCTTGAGAGAACACTGAACTTCTGCATGTACTCCTTGACAGTGCTACTTCCTTGCTTCAAGGCTCGGAACTCACGCTTCTTGATGGCCATGATTCCGGAAGGAATGTGGGCCTTGCGGAATTCTGCCTTGAAGTCATTCCAAGTGATGTTTTGCTCAGCATGCATGGCCTTGAATCCATCCCACCAAGCTCTGGCAGTTCCCCCGAGACAGTGAGCAGCATACGCCACCTTCTCACGGTCCTCAGTGCATCCGACTAGTTCCAGCAGATCCTCAATGGTGCAGACCCAGTCGTCTGCATCCAGGGGTTCAGCAATTTCGATGAAGGTGGGTGGTGCATGCTTCTTGAACTCCGCCAACGTGGAACGTCCATTGCCGTTCCCCGCCGGCTGGCGATTGACAGCTTGAGCAATCATCTGGAGGGCTGTAGTGTTGGCTTGGCGTTCCTCTCGGAAGGCCTGGAGAAGCTGAGCCATGTACATGTTTGTAGGCGGTGGCGGTGGTGGAGCTTGTCCTTGGGTTTGGTCCTGACTGGCTCCTGCTCCGGCTTCTTGCTGCTGGGTAGAGGTACTAGTACATGTTACAACAGGCATCCTGTTGGGGCGGTCAAGGTCTCATGATTGGGAAAGATGAGGGAAAGCAATATAGATGGGATGCCTAGTAAGGGGGTCGGTATGACACTAATTGTTTTCATGCAAGGGCCAAAAGGCCAAACACATTCATTAAAATCCAAATGAGTGATGTAGTCGCTTACAAGTTCCCGAAGGAAAGTACGACGTTCACCAAACACGTCAAAAATGAACAAAACACTACATGGTTTCATATGAACCATTACAAGAACTCGACTTCGCATAGGGGGTACACGACCTATCCTACCTTAAGGGTTACGAACTAGCCTATCCTAGTCCCGAATGGTGTCCAAGTGGTGGAATGCTCGGTCGCGTATTCCGGTTCCTCTGGGTCTTCCTCCTCATCTTTATCTCTCTCGGTTTCTTCGTCACTTGAGGGAGTGGGGGAGTGGAGGAGCTGAACACGGCGCTGCTTCGCCGGTGGCACCATGAAGAGGTTGGGATATTCCTTCGCTGTCATACGGCATGCTGAGATGATCCCTTGGCATGCGTATCCTGTGGGGGTCGCCCGCCTCGATAGGCAACAACGGGTTGTCCAGGGGGTGCACCATCCTTCTTGATTCTATCCGCCTTTATCTGAGCTAGGCGGAGGAGTTCCTTGGTCTCATGGAGTTCCCTCCGAAGCTCCGTCGACTCCGAGGCCAAGTGTTGTGCAAGGCTGTCAGCACACAAGCTGAAGTAGGTCTGGAAACGGTGGGGAAGCCCCTCGTCCATGGGTGCAGCTGGTGCGCTGCTCTCGTCATCACCATCCTTATGATAAGGCAGGGAACGAGTGGCTCGCTCACTTGCCATCTCTGGCAGAATATCCCGAAGGCGAGTCAGCGCCCTAAGTGCAGCAGTCTTAATGGCGAGGAGCAGGGTCGCCATCTGGGGTCCTTCAAAGAACCAGCTTGTCGGAGAGTCGTTCGCCCTCATGACTACCTCCATGTGATACTCCTTCATGACGCTGTTGATCCAGTGCTCATGATAGGAGAAGGTGGGGGCTCGAGTGAACTGGCACTTCTTGAGGCTGTCCTCAAGAAGCACGGGAAATCCAGTGGTCACGAAGTCCTCGGGTACGACGGCCATCTACAAAAGTGGAAGGGGAAGGGTCAATAGAGGAGATATAACCCCTGTTTGGGATATTTTTAGAAAACGTAGGTATATAGGTAGTTTTGTAGATAGTCTTGCTCTAACTAACGTCCATGCTAACTAAGGCTTCCTACAGTCAGGATGGCTCTGATACCAGCTCTGTGGGGACCCCGACTCATAAGTCATGATCACCGAATGCACGTGTACAATGATCCCAGAGATCAATGCTCACTGAACACACAGAAGCTGAATAACAAGAGTCTTACATCCATACATATTGTCTGACACAAATTATGACCATTATGGTCAAGTCTTACATAGATAAAGCCACAAGGGTTGAATACCAAATAAACTTAAGCAGCGGAAATCTCCGTCGATAAGTAGAACCCATGCCATCTTCCTTAACCCTACAGGCATTCTGACTGGGAAACGTCCTAGTTCGCATGTTCGTCTCCAAAGAACTCTTCTTCGAACTCCTGTTCTTCCATGCCTGGCCAATTAAATAACCAGTGGCAAGCCAATGAGTACTTTGAATGTACTCGCAAGCAACCCATGTTTTGGCTCAAGATACAACAATGCATGACATAGGTAAATTTTTGTAGAAAGCTAATTTTGTTGTGTTATGACATGTTCAACAACTGGTAAAACATGCATCATATGAATTCAAGTAACCTTAGGAACTGGTTACAGATATCAACATAAAGGGAGTGGGCTCCAACCCAACTCATCCTTATCAAGTCCTTTTACTTGATCCAAGTAGTTCTTCCCACACACACTGGTTTGTAAACAAGTGGACGTAGCCCAAGAGCGGTTACCCAACTGTCCTTGACCATGGACACGGCTATTCGAATAGTTTTACACTCTGGAGAGGTTGCACACTTTACCCACAAGATCCGGGGAACTTTCGTGTCATCCACGACCCGCGGTACCTCAAGTACCCAGGGTAGCACCCGATCATTACCTTTCCCTAGATGACACTAACATAGAGTCCACTAGATTGGTAGCAACCCCCATGCCCAACATTTCTCATCTTAAGAATTTGGAGCCACGCTCCCATATTCATCTCATACCACAAGCACGGGGTACCAACAGTGTGTCCGGTGCCCTGTAAAGACAGTCATGACCGCCCTACCTGGCACGACATCGTCCCGAGAGAGCGCAACAACAACTCTCTCGTCACTAGTAATGTGGGCTCCAAGCTAGTATCAGCCTAGGTAATCAATAATGCCCAATCCGTTTTGAAAACAACACACACACTTGCCTCGGTACACCACTTCGTCATCAAGTGGTTACCCAACTCATTATCTCCCTCGGGCATAAGTGGCACCCGATGGGGTTTTGGAGAAGTCTTTTGAAAACAATCTTGCTTCCATCACCATGCATATTCCTGTCCCTTTTTGCGTAGCAACTACTTTAGCATCCTATCTACTCCCACCGGCATAACCCTCATAGGAAGGTAGGGTCATTCATAATGCAAGTATCAACAAGGAGGTAACAGAGGTAACCCATCAAGGTGGTTACCACCTCATCATGATTCCGTTGCAACAACAATACGGTGCTATATGACATGCATAAAAAGGGTTTCTTAGACATGGTCAAAGGGCTGCTTGCCTGGCTCAGCAAAGTCTTCTGGGTCTTCAAAGTCTTCTAGTCCAACTCCTTCGTCAGCAACGCAATCTATCATCGCAAAATAATAATGATAAAATAAGGCAATAATAAAACAGAAAAATCAAAGTGCTCAGAAAAATGTCAACTCATTTTTGTTAAATACTAGGGTTAAAACTAAGAAGGGGAAAATTCTTATTTCTGGATTTGGAGCTACAGAGACAGAGTAATGGATTTTTAAACAAGGATTTAATTGTGAAATTTGAATTTAAATTTGAACAGCACAGAAAAGTTGGTTGGGCATGTATGAAAGTTATAACATTAAATAAGTGGGATTTTTACAGGATTTTAGGAACTGGAATTATTGCATTTGGATTAATATTTAATCCTGTGGAATTGTTGGAAAAGGGATAGAAAAAGAAAAAGAGAAAGGGCACTGTGCCCGCTGGGCCAGAACAGTCGCAGTGCAGCAGGCCCAGAGGGGAAAAAGGCCCAGGCGAGCCAGCGCGCGCGTCAGATTTTCAAACCTGACGGGCGGGGCCTGGGCGTCAGCGAGAGAGAGAGAGGGGCGAGGGAGAGCTGAGGATGACAGGTGGGCTCCACCTATCATCTCTAACCTCGCGACAGAGAGGTCGGAGAGCTCACCGGCGACGCTACAGGGCACGGCAGGTCGAGCGGGTGGCACCGTTGGACTCAAGGGGATGTCGCCGTTCGGGTGGTGGTGGAGGTGGTCGTCGGGGCAGCCTGGATCGCCGGTGACGAGGCCACACGGTGGAGGTGCTTTGGGCGTCGGTGGTTCCGGCTGTTACCGACTGCAAAAAGAGTGGGGGAGAGAGGGAAAATGGTCAGTGATGTCGTGCAGTTCCAGATCAAGAGAGAACAGGGGCGGAGGAGGCCTGTACAGCATGAACGCCGACGAGCCGAGGCGGCAGAGCTCGAGCTCGATCCCGAGCTCAGGCGGTTCTGGAGGCAAATGGGTGGTGCGAGAGGTTGATTAGGAGTGTGGGGGAGCGACAGGGTGTGAGAGAGAGGCCCGGGGTCGTCTTATATAGGCTGGCCGAGGTCCACCATAGGCGCGGCCTACGGGTGTCCGCGGGATCGGCTCGGGTGGCCGTTAGAGAGGAAATGGAGGGCTCGGGGGTGTTCATGGGAGTGGTTTAGGGTGCCAGGGAGAGAGAGGAGGAGCGGGACGAGCTGCCGGCGGGCCACAGGATAGGCGCGAGCATTGGCCGAGCGGGGCGGCGTTCTGGCGCGAGCTGCAGGGGAGAGAGGAGGGCGCGTGAGCAAGTGGGCGGCCTGCTGGCATGGAGTGGACGTCGAGGGGCATCGACTGGCGTGCGGGGGAGGCTCGAGGCGGTCGGGGGATGCGGCGTCAATGGTCGGGTGCTCTGCCAGGCGCTCCAGAGCGCGACTTTGGCTGGCATCCGCGGCTTTCCCGCGTCCTCATGCGTCCACTTGTGTCTGGCATCTGCAGGGGGCGTGGGCACAAGCTGGGGAGAGCCTTGGATGCTCTGGAAAGCTGAGGGGAGAGAAGGAGGCTGAGAGAGAGGGAGGATTCCACTGTCCAAAGAAGAAAATGGGTCTCTCCCCCCTTCATCATTGCTTCCTCGGGCAACAAGGCACACAGGTGCTAGAGGGGGACTAGGAAGGGTCGTGGTAGAAAGTTGAGACTATGGAGCTTAGTGGAAGAGGCCAAAAATGGGATTTTGGTAAAGTGGCAGAAGGTGTTTGATGTTGGTTTGGGCAAGTACATGATTTCCATTTCCCATGATACTCCACAGGGTGAAATGTCACATATAAATAGGGCCTTCCACTAATTTTAAGCTCATTTGGGCAAAGTTTCCAATGCAACTTTTGTAAACCCTAGATATTAGCAGAAATGAACTTCTGCAGATCTAGTGGAGCAAATCACTTCCCCTTGATGCACCACTTAGTGTGGTGGCTTCATTTGGTCCTGTGAACATGCTCACAAAAGTTGGGGTCAAGGAGAGAAAGTTGGTAGCACAAAGTTGTTCAAATTTGAATCTAGACGGAGATGGTTTTGGGGCACTTTTGTGAACCAAAACAGTTTGGATTGAGCTAAAACTTTGAAATGTCATCATATTATGTATATGTGACTTTCTAGATTTTTCTTGGATTTTTATGAAAATATTTCCTGTAGAAATATTTCAAATCCTTAAAATGGGCAGAAATGGTTTTGGGAGGTTTTGTCCAATATTTTGAACATGACCATGTGTTGAAACTCTTATATATGGAAAAAATATGTCCACAGAGTTTCCCTGATTTTGTCAAATATTTTTGAAACAATAAAATAAATTTTCCCTATTAAAGACCATTTTTGGCCTGAAGAAAAAGATTTTAAATAAAATAGGCAAATAACCTTTAAAATTATAATTTTGTGGTTTATGGGAATGCTATATCTATTAGGTTTCAAATATACTCTCTGAAATATTTTTCATACCCTAAATCAAGTACTTGTAGTGCAAGCCTCAATTCAGGGGTTTTTGGAAAAATAAATTTTGAAAATACTTTTTGGCCGATTTATTTTTGTAAGAAAATAATATATTGCACTATACACATGGCATGATCATTGGACAGAAGTTTGGGGCAGGGAGATGAAGTATATAAAGTGTAGTAGTTGAGTTTAAAGAGTACTTGAAAAATCACAGATTGAAAACCAACTCCAAATAAAAGCCAAATAATGCAAAAGTTTTTGTTGGTCCAAATTTTCATGTTTTAATAATGCAAATGACATGTTACCAAAATGCAGGGTGTGACAATAAGGCTCGGGGAGTGTACTGACGGGATGAATCCTTTTGGCGATATGAGCACCAATCACAGCACATGGCTGGTGCTTCGATGCATATATAATCTAGCTCCTTGGTTGTGTATGAAGAAAAAATACATTATGATGTCAATGATTATCCAAGGCCCGAAGCAACCTGGAAATGAGATCGACATTTACTTTCAGCTACTGGTAGAAGAACTACTGACAGCGTGGATAGATGCACCTGCTGTAAAATTTTAGGATGCTTACAGAAAGGAAATTTTTGATCTACATGCGATATTGGTGCACACCATTCAAGATATGCCAGCATTAGGCAACACATCAGGGCAGAAAACAAAGGGACATGTAGGGTGTGTCACATGCATGGATAGGACAGCTAGTAGAAGACTTCCCAACTCACGGAAAATAGTGTATTTGCATCATCGTAGGTTCTTGCGGAAAATCACCCATACAGAAAGATGAAAGCTGAATTTGATGGTACGATAGAGGCAGGTGCGGGCCAAAGACCCTATGACAGGGAGGTGGTCCACAACATGGCTAAAACATTAATGTTGTGCTTGGCAAGAAGCACCCTTTGACGGTGAAACAAACACCCAAGGGTCAAGTGTTTAAGAAGAAACTGGTGTTCTGGAAATTACCTTACTGGGAGATTCTACTTGTACGTCACTTCATCGATGTCATGCACACAGAGAAGCACGTGTGTGAAAGCGTCCTTGGTATTCTGCTAAAGATTAAAGGTAAAAGAAAGGATGGTGATGGTTCACGGCTCGATATGGTTGCTGATCAATCAAAACGCAAGAGTGAAGCAGAAGATGATGACAAATTCATCAAAGCTCACCAGAGTTACAATTTCAGTACAAAAGAAGCAACACAGTTCTTCACCTATTTGTTGTCAGTTAAGACACCCTCTTCCTGCTGCGCAAACATCAGAAGTCTCGTGGATGTGAGCTCAGGTAAAATGAAGTAGGGACACATGAAGTGACATGATTGCCACGTAATGTTGACACAAATCCTCCCAGTGGCCATCAGGAATCTAATGGAAAAAGATATAAGAAACACACTCATTGACCTCTGTGATTTCTTCAACCAACTATGGCAGAAAGTTGTAAATCCTAAAGAGTTGGATCATATGCAAGATGATATTGCAAGAATATTGTCCAACCTAGAGATGTTTTTCCCACCGTCATCCTTTGATGTCATCGTCCATCTCATTGTGCACCTTGTTGATGAGATAAAATATTGTGGTCCTGTGTTTCTTCGCAACATGTATCCCTTCGAGGGGTTCATGGGAATACTGGAGCGCTTTTGTTGGAACCGAAACTATCTAGAGGCAAGCATCCTACAAGGTTATACCGCGGAGGAGGTGGTTGAGTTTTGCACCAAATACATGAAACAAAGACCTATAGGTTTTCCCCTCTCTCGCCACGAGGGAAGGCTGAAAGGCAAGCCGGTCCTTGCTGGCACGCAAATGGCTGCCCTCGGAGAATTGGAAGAGAAAGCCCATTTGACGGTACTTCTTAACAGCCTAGTTCTCACTGCTTATGCCGAAGAACACTTGGCGGAGATATGCTAAAGCTTCTTACCAATGGTGCCTTCATCAGATGTGGAGATGAAGGAGCCCACGATCTGAGTCATGCTTCCTGATTGGCCAGAACCCAAACCCCACGGATCATATGTCTGCACCGTTGGATGCTCCCTGATCGAACGGCGATCCTCATCCCTTTCGACAACACATGCAGTTCCGGTTGTAATTTTATTTTTTATGCACAAAATGCACGTTAATCTCAAGAAATATCTTAAATATAGCTAACAATACCTAAAATGGGCCAGAAAATCAACCCGTGGTATAATGGTGATTGCGTACCGTGGAAATTTTTATGAGGCCAAACGATGAAGTCACCGGCCACAGGAGTTTGAATTGACACGTCTCCTTTTGGAAAACCACGATCCTTCATGTGAGATGCTCTGGTTTGGAAGGAGTGGTCATCAAAACTTGTGCCAAACTTTACCAATTTTTTCCATGGGGTCGTGAGAGCACGCCACGGGCACACATCAATTTTGATGATGTCCGAACTCCATCTGAATTTCCTGTAATTAAAATACCAACTAGGCCTACGCCAGTGGCCGCTCCTCGCGGCCGAAATGTTTGAAACTTCTCCCCGCTTCTCAAACAAACGCATGCAAACTCATAAAGTGATGCACAAATGATATGTACACCTTCTTTGCTATGCTGATAGTAAGGGGGTATCATAGCTAGTATCATGCATGCCAACTAGGCAATTTTGGTGAGCTGTAATAGAATTAATTAAATGAAGAAAGAGAGGGTTAAGTATCATATCATGAAACCATATCATAATAAATGGTATGCTACTATGTGTCATGCATGACAATATAAATAAAGTACTACATATGATACTAGCTACTCTATGATACTATGCATTAGAGAAAGTACACAATAGAGTGACATAAGACTAGCCACAATGGGTAGTAACATAGAATGTTACTAACTAGTCTATGTTACTACCTCTATAGTGGTGAGTAACATATGTGTAGTAACATGCAACACTTCATTTATTAGGCTATAGACTCATCCTTCCTTGAGATGTGTGATGTTACTCATACTACTAGTAACTAGCTATGTTACCACTTTCCTCGGTTTCTTCATTTATTGCTTGCCACATCATCTATTTTATCTAGATATGTGTGATGTTACTACCTATGTTACTTAGGGGTAGTCTAAGCAGGCTATAAGGAATATAATAATATATATGTGCTTACATAATTTGGAATTTGATAGAATACTCTATGTGCTTCACTTATATCTTTTGAGTTATATAATTTTGCTCTAGTGCTTCACTTATATCTTTTAGAGCACGGTGGTGGATTTGTTTTATAGAAACTATTGATCTCTCATGCTTCACTTAGATTATTTTGAGAGTCTTAGTAGCATGGTAATTTGCTTAATAAAAATATGCTTGGTATTCAAGATTTGTAAAACTTTCTTTTGAGTGCGTTGAATACTAAGAAAAAAATTTATGCTTGATAATTGTTTTGAGATATGAGGATGGTGATATTAGAGTCATGCTAGTTGAGTAGTTGTGAATTTGAGAAATGCTTGTGTTAAAGTTTGTGATTCCCGTAGCATGCACGTATGGTGAACCGTTATGTGATGAAGTTGGAGCATGATTTATTTATTGATTGTCTTCCTTATGAGTGGTGGTCGGGGATGAGCGATGGTCTTTTCCTACCAATCTATCCCCCTAGGAGCATGCGCGTAATACTTTACTTTGATAACTTCTAGATTTTTGCAATAAGTATATGAGTTCTTTATGACTAATGTTGAGTCCATGGATTATACGCACTTTCCTTCCTTCCACCATTGCTAGCCTCTCTAATACCGCACACTTTTCGCCGGTATCATACACCCACCAAATACCTTCCTCAAAACAGCCACCATACCTACCTATCATGGCATTTCCATAGCCATTCCGAGATATATTGCCATGCAACTTTCCACCGTTCCGTTCATTATGACACGCTCCATTGTCATATTTCTAGCATGATCATGTAGTTGACATCGTATTTTTGGCAAAGCCACCGTTCATAATTCTTTCATACATGTCACTCTTGATTCATTGCATATCACGGTACACCACCGGAGGCATTCATATAGAGTCATATTTTGTTCTAAGTATTGAGTTGTAGGAAAAAAAAAGTGTGATGATCATCATTTTTAGAGCATTGTCCCAAGTGAGGAAAGGATGATGGAGACTATGATTCCCCCACAAGTCGGGATGAGACTCTGGACGAAAAAAAGAGGCCATAAAAAAAGAGGAGAAGGCCCAAACAAAAAAATGAGAGAAAAAGAGAGAAGGGACAATCTTACTATCCTTTTACCACACTTGTGCTTCAAAGTAGCACCATGATCTTCATGATAGAGAGTCTCTCATTCTGTCACTTTCATATACTAGTGGGAATTTTTCATTATAGAACTTGGCTTGTATATTCCAATGATGGGCTTCCTCAAAATGCCCTAGGTCTTCGTGAGCAAGCGAGTTGGATGCACACCCACTTAGTTTCTTTTATTGAGCTTTCATATACTTATATCTCTAGTGCACCCGTTGCATGGAAATCCCTACTCACTCACATTGATATCTATTGATGGGCATCTCCATAGCTCGTTGATATGCCTAGTTCATGTGAGACTATCTTCCCCTCTTTTTGTCTTCTCCACAACCACCATTCTATTCCACATATAGTACTATATCCATGGCTCACGCTCATGTATTGCGTGAAGATCGAAAAAGTTTTGAAAATGTCAAAAGTATGAAACAATTGCTTGGCTTGTCATCGGGGTGGTGCATGATTTAAATACTTTGTGTGGTGAAGATAGAGCATAGCCAGACTATATGATTTTGTAGGGATAGCTTTCTTTGGCCATGTTATTTTGAGAAGACATAATTGCTTTGTTAGCATGCTTGAAGTATTATTATTTTTATGTCAACATGAAATTTTGTCTTGAATCTTTTGAATCTGAATATTCATACCACAATTAAGAAGATTTACATTGAAATTATGCCAAGTAGCACTCCGCATCAAAAATTCTGTTTTTATCATTTACCTACTCGAGGACGAGCAGGAATTAAGCTTGGGGATGCTTGATACGTCTCCAACGTATCTATAATTTTTGATTGCTCCATGCTATATTATCTACTGTTTTGGACATTATTGGGCTTTATTATCCACTTTTATATTATTTTTGGGACTAACCTATTAACCGGAGGCCCAACCCAGAATTGTTGTTTTTTTTGCCCGTTTTAGGGTTTTGAAGAAAAGGAATATCAAACGGAGTCCAAACGGAATGAAACCTTCGGGAACGTGATTTTCTCACCGAATACAACTCAGGAGACTTGGACCCTACGTCAAGCCAATTAACAGGAGGCCACGAGGTAGGGGGGCGCTCCTGCCCCCAAACGATCAGATACGGAGCCAAAAACCTAATTCCACCGCCGCAACTTTCTGTATCCACGAGATCCCATCTTGGGGCCTTTTCCGAAGCTCCGCCGGAGGGGGCATCGATCACGGAGGGATTCTACATCATCATCCAAGCCCCTCCGATGAAGTGTGAGTAGTTTACTTCAGACCTACCGGTCCATAGTTAGTAGCTAGATGGCTTCTTCTCTCTTTTTGGATCTCAATACAATGTTCTCCCCCTCTCTCGTGAAGATCTATTCGATGTAATCTTCTTTTTGCGGTGTGTTTGTTGAGACTGATGAATTGTGGGTTTATGATCAAGTCTATCTATGAATAATATTTGAATCTTCTTTGAATTCTTTTATGTATGATTGGTTATCTTTGCAAGTCTCTTCGAATTATCAGTTTGGTTTGGCCTACTAGATTGGTTGTTCTTGCCATGGGAGAAGTTCTTAGCTTTGGGTTCGATCTTGCGGTGTCCTTTCCCAGTGACAGAAGGGGCAGCAAGGCATGTGTTGTATCGTTGCCATCAAGGATAACAAGATGGGGTTTTTATCATATTGCATGAAACTATCCCTCTACATCATGTCATCTTGCTTAAGGCATTACTCTGTTTTTAACTTAATACTCTAGATGCATGCTGGATAGCGGTCGATGAGTGGAGTAATAGTAGTAGATGCAGGCAGGAGTCGGTCTACTTGTCTCGGACATGATGCCTATATACATGATCATACCTAGATATTCTCATAACTATGCTCAATTCTGTCAATTGCTCAATAGTAATTTGTTCACCCACCATAGAATACTTATGCTCTTGAGAGAAGCCACTAGTGAAACCTATGGCCCCCGGGTCTCTTTCTCATCATATTAATCTCCATCACTTTATTATTGCTTTGCTTTTACTTTGGCCTTTACTTTTTACTTTGCATCTCTATACCAAAAATACCAAAAATATTATTTATCATCTCTATCAGATCTCACTTTCGTAAGTGACCGTGAAGGGATTGACAACCCCTAAGCGTGTTGGTTGCGTTGAGCTATTGTTTTTGTGTAGGTACGAGGGACTCGCGTGTAGCCTCCTACTGTATTGATACCTTGGTTCTCAAAAACTGAGGGAAATACTTACGCTACTTTGCTGCATCATCCTCTCCTCTTCGGGGAAATCCAACGCAGTGCTCAAGAGGTAGCAGTAAGCACTACTAGTTGTAATAGCTTCTACCCACTTAGTAATGTAATCAACAGCAACTAAAATATGTGTATACCCATTAGACGAAGGAAACAGTCCCATATAATCAAAGCCCCAAACATCAAATGGTTCAATAACAAGTGAATAATTCATAGGCATTTCTTGACGTCTACTAATATTACCAATTCTTTGACATTTGTCACAAGACAAGACAAACTTACGGGCATCCTTGAAGAGAGTAGGCCAATAAAAACCGGATTGCAATACCTTATGTGCAGTTCTGTCTCCAGCATGGTGTCCTCCATAAGCCTCAGAGTGACACTTGCGTAGGATCTGTTCCTATTCATGCTCAGGTACACAACGTCTATAACACTATCTACTCCTTCTTTATAAAGGTGTGGGTCATCCCAGAAGTAATGTCTTAAATCATAGAAAAACTTTTTCTTTTGCTGGTATGTGAAACTAGGTGGTATAAATTTAGCAACAATGTAATTAGCATAATCAGCATACCATGGAGTAGTATGAGAAGCATTTATGATAGCTAATTGTTCATCAGGAAAGCTATCATCAATAGGTAGTGGGTCATCAAGAACATTCTCTAACCTAGACAAGTTGTCTGCAATGGGGTTCTCCGCTCCCTTTCTATCAATAATATGCAAATCAAATTCTTGTAGCAAGAGAACCCATCTAGTAAGTCTAGGTTTAGCATCTTTCTTTTCCATAAGATATTTAATAGCAGCATGATCAGTGTGAAAAGTTACTTTAGAATCAACAATATAAGGTCTGAACTTATCACAAGCAAATACAATTGCTAAAAATTCTTTTTAGTAGTAGCATAATTTCTCTGGGCACTGTCTAGAGTTTTACTAACATTTAATTTCTTATCAACTCTTTGTCCTAGAACAGCCCCTACAGCATAATTACTAGCATCACACATAATTTCAAAGGGTAAATTCCAATCAAGAGGCTGAAGAATGGGTGCAGAAATTAGGGCTTTCTTAAGTATTTCAAATGCTTCTACACAATCATCATCGAAGACAAAAGGAACATCTTTTTGTAAGAGATTAGTCAAAGGCTTGGAAATTTTTGAGAAGTCTTTAATGAACCACCTATAAAAACCGACAAGACCAAGGAAACTTCTTATACCTTTAGTGGCCTTAGGACACGGCATCTTTTCAATAGTATCAACTTTAGCTTTATCGTATTCAATACCTCTTTCAGATATTTTATGCCCCAAGACAATACCTTCATTAACCATAAAGTGGCACTTCTCCCAATTCAAGACAAGATTAGTTTCTTCACATCTCTGCAAAACTCGATCAAGGTTGCTTAAGCAATCATCAAAAGAAGTTCCATATTACGGAGAAATCATCCATGAAAACCTCAACAATCTTTTCACAAAATTCAGAGAAAGTAGTCATACATCTTTGAAAGGTAGCAGGTGCATTGCATAAACAAAAAGCATACGTCTATAAGAAAAGGTACCGAAAGGGCAAATAAAAGTTGTCTTTTCTTGATCCTCTTTTGACACAGGTATTTGAAAAACCATCTAGAAATCAAAAATGTGTATGTTTGGATAATCTTTCTAACATTTGATCAATAAAAGGTAAAGGGTAATGATCCTTTTTAGTAGCTTTATTTAATTTGCAAAAATCAATTACCATTCTATAACCTGTAACAATACTTTGTTGGATCAATTCATCTTTATCATTAGGAACAATAGTAATACCTCCCTTCTTACGGACACAATGGACATGACTTACCCACTGACTATCAGCAACGGGATAAATTATACCTGCCTCTAGAAGCTTTAGTATTTCTTTTCTTACCACTTCTTTCATCTTAGGATTTAACCGTCATTGGTGATCAACAACCGGTTTCACGTCTTTCTCCAATTTTATTTTGTGCTGGCATAGAGTGGGACTAATGCCCTTAAGATCATCAAGAGTATATCCAATAGCAGCACGGTGCTTCTTCAGAGTTTTCAATAATTTCTTTTCTTCATGATCTGAAAGGTTAGCACTAATAATAATAGGATATATCTTCTTTTCATCAAGATAAGCATATTTAAGAGTATCAGGTAATGGTTTAAGCTCAAACATGGGATCACCCTTGGGTGGAGGAGGATCCCCTAGGATTTCAACATGCAAGTTGTGTTTCAAAGTAGGTCCTTGTTTAAAGAATACTTCATCTATTTCCCTTCTTTCATTCATAAACATATCATTTTCATGGTCGAGCAAATATTGTTCTAAAGGATCATTAGGAGGGACGACAATAGAAGCAAGACCAATAATTTCAACTTTACTAGGCAATTCTTTATCATGGGGTTGTCTATGAAATTTAGCAAAATTAAACTCATGAGACATATCCCCCAAACCAATAGTGACAACATCCTTTTTGCAATCTATCCTAGCATTAACAGTATTCAAGAAGGGTCTACCAAATATAATGGGACAAAAGTTATCTTGGGGGGGAACCAAGAACAAGAAAATCAGCAGGATATTTAAGTTTCCCACACAAGACTTCAACATCTCTAACAATCCCAACTGGTGAAATAGTGTCTCTATTGGCAAGCTTAATTGTAACATCAATTTCCTCTATCTCAACAGGTGCAATATCATGCATAATTTCTTTGTATAAGGAATGAGATACTGCACTTGCACTAGCACCCATATCACATAAGCCATGATAGCAATGATCTCCTATTTTGACAGAAATAACAGGCATGCCTACAACAGGTCTATGTTTATTTTTAGTGTCAGGTCTAGCAATTCTAGCAGCTTCATCACAGAAGTAAATAACATGCCCATCGATATTATCGGCCAAGAGATCTTTAACCATAGCTATACTAGGTTCAACTTTAATTTGCTCAGGGGGTGTGGGTGTTCTAGTATTACTCTTATGAACCACAGTTGAAGCTTTAGCATGATCCTTTATTCTAACAGGGAAAGGTGGTTTCTCAATATAAGCAGTAGGAACAACAGGATCAACATTATAAGTGATAGTCTTTTATTCAACTTTAATAGGTGCAACTACTTTTAGTTGAATGGGAGGACTATATTTAAACCACTTCTCCTTAGGGAGATCAACATGACTAGCAAAGGAATCACAGAAAGAAGCTACTATCTCAGAGTCAAGTCCATATTTAGTGCTAAATTCATAGAAAACGTCAGTATCCATAAAAGATTTAACACAATCAAACTTAGGTGTTATACCTGACTCCTTACCTTCGCCGAGTTCCCAATCTTCAGAGTTGCTTTTAATTATTTCCAATAAATCCCATTTGAATTCAATAGTCTTCATCATAAAAGATCCAGTACAAGAAGTATCGAGCATGGAGCGATTATTGAGAGAAAGCCGAGCATAAAATTTTTGAATAATAATTTATCTTGAGAGCTCATGATTGGGGCACAATTATAACATTCACTTAAGCCTCCCCCAAGCTTGAGTGATGCTTTCTCCTTCGTGAGGCCAGAAATTATATATATAATTACGATAATGATGAACCAGATGCATAGGATAAAACTTCTGATGAAATTCCAATTTCAATTGGTTGTAGTTCCATGATCCCATATCATCACATAGCCTAACCATGTTAATTCCTTTCCCTTCAAAGATAAAGGGAAGACCTTCTTCTTGATAACATCCTCAGGCATACCTGCAAGCTTAAATAATCCACAGACTTCGTCCACATAGATTAGGTGCAAATCGGGATGTAATGTTCCATCACCTTTGAAAGGATTAGCTAGAAGTTTCTCTATCATACCCGAAGGAATTTCAAAGTAAAAATTTTCAGTAGGTTCAGTAGGTTGAGGAGCAACTCTTTGCTCTACTAGTCGGGGTGAAGATACCCCAAACAAGCCCCTCAAAGGATTATGTTCCATAGTAACAAGTGACAGTAAATTTCAGCGCACTATATAAATTTTTCCTTACCAAATTCCACCTACCAAAGGTGCTTCACTCCCCGGCAACGGCGCCAGAAAAGAGTCTTGATGACCCACAAGTATAGGGGATCTATCGTAGTCCTTTGGATAAGTAAGAGTGTTGAACCCAACGAGGAGCAGAAGGAAATGATAAGCAGTTTTCAGTAAGGTATTCTCTGCAAGCATTAAAATTATAGGTAACAGATAGTTTTGTGATAAGGTAAGTTGTAACGGGTAACAAGTAATAAAAGAAAATAAGGTGCAGCAAGATGGCCCAATCCTTTTTGTAGCAAAGGACAAGCCTGTACAAACTCTTATATAAAGGAAAGCGCTCCCGGGGACACATGGGAATTATCGTCAAGCTAGTTTTCATCACGTTCATATGATTCACGTTCAGTACTTTGATAATTTGATATGTGGGTGGACCGGTTCTTGGGTACGGCCCTTCCTTGGACAAGCATCCACTTATGATTAACCCCTCTTGCAAGCATTCGCAACTACAAAATAAGTATTAAGGTAAACCTAACCATAGCATGAAACATATGGATCCAAATCAGCCCCTTACGAAGCAACTCATAAACTAGGGCTTAAGCTTCTTTCACTCTAGCAACCCATCATCTACTTATTACTTCTAAATGCCTTCCCCTAGGCCCAAACAATGGTGAAGTGTCATGTAGTCGATGTTCACATGACACCACTAGAGGAGAGACAACATACATCTCATCAAAATATCAAACGAATACCAAATTCACATGACTACTTATAGCAAGACTTCTCTCATGTCCTCAGGAACAAATATAAATACTCATAAATCATATTCTTGTTCATAATAAGAGGGGTATTAATATGCATGAAGGATCTGAACATATGATCTTTCACCAAATAAACCCACTAGCATCAACTACAAGGAGTAATCAACACTACTAGCAACCCACAAGTACCAATCTGAGGTTTTGAGGCAAATATTGGATACGAGAGATGAACTAGGGTTTGAGATGAGATGGTGTTGGTGAAGATGTTGATGGAGATTGACCCCCTCCCAATGAGAGGATCGATGGTGATGACGATGGTGATGTTTTACCCCTCCCGGAGGGATGTTTCCCCAGCAGAACAGCTCCACCAGAGCCCTAGATTGGTTCCGCCTCGTGGCGGCGGAGTTTCCTCCCATGGGCTTGCTTATGACTTTTTCTCAGACAAAAGACTTCATATAGTAGAAGATGGGCACCGGAGGCCTGCTAGGGGCCCACGAGACAGGGGGCACGCCATGGGGGTAGGGCGCGCCCCTCACCCTCGTGGCCAGGGTGTGGGCCCCCTCTGGTTAATTCTTTCGCTAGTATTTTTTATATATTCCAAAACGTGCTCTGGTGAAGTTTCTGGACTTTTGGAGTTGTGCAGAATAGGTCTCTAATATTTTCTCCTTTTCCAGCCCAGAATTCCATCTACCGGCATTCTCCCTCTTCATGTAAACCTTGTAAAATAAGAGAGAATAGGCATAAGTATTGTGACATTATGTGTAATAACAGCCCATAATGCAATAAATATTGATATAAAAGCATGATGCAAAATGGACGTATCAAATCCCAGTGATATTTCTATTTCTGATGCTGAAACACAATCTGGTAATGAACATGAACCTAGTGATAATGTTAATGATGATGTTCATATTGATGCTCAACCTAGCAATAACAATGATGTAGAGATTGAACCTGCCGTTGATCTTGATAACCCACAATCAAAGAATCAATGTTATGATAAGAGAGACTTCATTGCTAGGAAGCACGATAAAGAAAGAGAACCATGGGTTCAGAAACCCATGCCTTTTCCTCCAAAACCATCCAAGAAAAAGGATGAAAAGGGATTTTGAGCGCTTTGCTGAAATGATTAGACCTATCTTTTTTCGTATGCGTTTGACTGATATGCTTAAAATGAATCCTTATGCTAAGTATATGAAAGACATTGTTACAAATAAAAGAAAGATACCGGAAGCTGAAATTTCCACCATGCTTGCCAATTATACTTGTAAAGGTGGAATACCTAAGAAACTAGGAGATCCAGGAGTACCAACTATACCATGCTCCATTAAAAGAAACTATGTTAAAACTGCTTTATGTGATCTTGGAGCCGGTGTTAGTGTTATGCCTCTCTCATTATATCATAGACTTGATTTGAATAAGTTGACGCCTATTAAAATATTTTTGCAAATGGTCGATAAATCAACTGCTATACGTGTCGGTATTTGTGAGGATGTGCCTGTTGTGGTCGCAAATGTTACTATTTTAACGCACTTTGTTATTCTTGATATTCCCGAGGACGATAGTATGTCTATTATCCTTGGTAGAACCTTTCTGAATACTGCAGGGGCTGTTATTGATTGCAACATAGGCAATGTCACTTTTCATGTTAATGGTAATGAGCATACGATACACTTTCCGAGGAAACAACCTCAAGTCCACAGTATCTATTCTAATGGAAAATTTTCAACAATTACTATTGGAGGTTTTGAATTCCCTCTTCCTACTGTCAAGAAGAAATATGATATTCTTATTGTTGGGGACATGCATATACCCGTTGAGGTAACCTAGTGTTATTCGAAAACTCTCTGGTTTCATGCGATTTGGAAAGAGTTTGTTAACAAGACTTGATCAACCTTGTTAGTGGATTCCTTTTGATGAGCACGAGATGGATGAAGTTAGAAAGCACAACTCTTTGTACCCTCATTTTACTTTTTGTTATTTCGATTAAATAAAGCAAAAATAGTATTTTCTGTCTGTTATCTGAATTATCCTTTCAATAAAAATACCCCAAAAATAAAAGTTCTCAAAACGTCCTGAAAATGAAATATGATTTTTTGTAGAATACTTAAGAATTTCTAGCACTAAGAACACACCAGGGGGGTCCACCATTTGGCCACGAGGTCACAAGGCGTGCCCACTGAGGGAGTCCTGGATTAGGGGGTCTCCGGACAGCCGGACTGTTGGACTATGAAGATACAAGATTGAAGACTTCGTCCCATGTCTGGATGGGACTCTACTTGGTGTCGAAGGCAAGCTAGGCAATACGGATATGTATATCTCCTCCTTTGTAACCGACCTTGTGTAACCCTAGCCCCCTCCGGTGTCTATATAAACCGGAGGGTTTTAGTCTGTAGAACAACAGACAATCATACCATAGGCTAGCTTCTAGGGTTTAGCCTCTCTGATCTCGTGGTAGATCAACTCTTGTACTACTCGTATTGTCAAGAATAATCAAGCAGGACGTAGGGTTTTACCTCCGTCAAGAGGGCCCGAACCTGGGTAAAACATCGTGTCCCCTGCCTCCTGTTACCATCCGCCCTAGACGCACAGTTCGGGACCCCCTACCCGAGATCGCCCGGTTTTGACACCGACATTGGTGCTTTCATTGAGAGTTCCTCTGTGTCGTCGCCGTTAGGCTTGATGGCTCCTTCGATCATCGATAGCGATGTAGTCCAGGGTGAGACCTTTTTCCCCGGCCAGATCTTTGTATTCGGCAGCTTCGCATTGCGGGCCAACACGCTTGGCCATCTGGAGCAGATCGAGAGTTACGCCCCTGGCCATCGAGTCAGGTTTGGAAGCTTAAACTACACGGCTGATATCCGCGGAGACTTGATCTTCAACGGATTCGAGCCCCTGCCTAGTGCGCCACACAACCACGATGAGCATGATTTAGCTCTACCATCGGACAGTTTCCAGGAGATCGCGCCGGCAACCGCTCCGGCCCTCAGCTCGGAGCCAGCTGCGCCTCCCATGGGCGGGTGGATAGACCCCGCCACGGAGGCCGCACTCTCATCGGCGATCGAGGCGAGTGTCGACCTTACCCTCCATGGGAGCCGTGACACCGAACTACCGGATTCCTCTCCGACCACGGACTCCCAACCGCCTGCGCCCGTGCCTATCGAATCCGATTGGGCGCCGATCGTGGAGTTTACCTCCGCGGATATCTTTCAGCACTCATTAAGGTCTCTCTCCTTGTCAGGAGAGTCCTGGCCGAACTATGTCCGGCAGGATTGGGATGCGGACGACGAAGAAATTGGCCGCCCACCCACCACCCACTTAGTAGCCACTGTCGACGACTTAACCGACATGCTCGACTTCAACTCTGAAGACATCGACGGCATGGACGACGATGCGGGAGGAGAAGAGGAACCACTGCCCACCGGGCACTGGACAACCACCTCATCATACGATATATACATGGTGACACACCCAAAGAAGGCAATGGTGATGAGACAGTGGAGGATGACCCCTCCAAAAAGCAACCCAAGCGCTGGCGTCAGCGGCGCCGCTCTAACTCTCGCCAAGGCAAAAGCGGTGACCCCGGCACAGGAGATAATAGCACTCCGGACAGTGCTGAAGACGACAACAATCCCCTCCAGCAAGATTTAGGGCAGGAGGATGGAGAAGCTAGCCCTCCAGAGAGAGCGGCAGATGGAGAGGCGGAGGATGATAATTACATGCCTCCCTCCGAAGATGAGGCAAGCCTCGACAATGACGAATTGCCTGAGGATCCCGTCGAACAAGAGCGCTTCAAGCGCCGGCTTATAGCCACGGCAAATAGCCTTAAGAAAAAGCAACAGCAGCTTCAAGCTGATCAAGATTTGCTAGCTGACAGATGGACTGAAGTCCTTGCGGCCGAGGAATATAAACTCGAACGCCCCTCCAAGAGTTACCCAAAGCGTAGGTTGCTACCACGATTGGAGGAGGAAGCACTCAAACCTACATCTCCGGCATATGATGCGGCTGACCGGCCACCTCGTGGCCGTGACAGAGAGGCATTTCAGCCAAAAGCTCAGACTGCACTCTGACGCCACTCACATAATAATGTCAAGGCATGGGGAAATACGCCAGACTCACGAGGGCGCGCCACTATGCGAGACGATAACCGTCACGCCGGATACAGTAAAAGTAAGTCCGGACAGGCCAAACACAACGGGCAAGACTCATTTGAGCTGCGTCGTGATATAGCCCAGTACAAAGGCGCGGCACACCCCCTATGCTTCACAGACGAAGTAATGGATAATCAAATCCCAGAGGGTTTCAGACCCGTAAATATAGAATCATACGACGGCGTAACAGATCCTGCGGTACGGATCGAGGATTTCCTCCTGCATATCCACATGGCCTGCGGTGATTATCTACACGCCATCAAATACCTCCCACTCAAGCTCAAAGGACCAGCTCGGCATTGGCTCAACAGCCTGCCAGCAGAATCCATTGGCTGTTGGGAAGATCTGGAAGCCGCATTCCTCGACAACTTCCAGGGCACTTATGTGCGACCACCGGATGCCGATGACTTGAGCCACATAATTCAGTAGCCAGAGGAATCGGTCAGGCAATTCTGGACAGGGTTCCTAATGAAGAAAAATCGAATCGTCGACTGTCCGGATGCAGAGGCCCTAGCAGCTTTTAAGCACAACATCCGCGACGAGTGGCTCGCCCGGCACCTTGGCCAGGAAAAGCCAAAATCTATGGCAGCCCTCACGACACTCATGACCCGCTATTGTGCGGGAGAAGACAGCTGGCTGGCTCGCACCAATAACATATCAAAGAACCATGGTACTTCGGATACCAAGGACGGCAATGGCAGGTCACGTTGCAACAAACATAAGCGCCGCATTAACAGCGACAATACCGAGGATACGGCAGTCAATGCCGGATTCAAAGGATCTAAACCCGGTCAGCGGAAAAAGCCATTCAAAAGAAGCACTTCGGGCCCGTCCGGTTTGGACCGTATACTCGACCGCTCGTGTCAAATACATGGCACCCCCGACAAGCCTGCCAACCACACCAACAAGGATTGTTGGGTGTTCAAGCAGGCCGGCAAGTTAAATGCCGAAAACAAAGATAAGGGGTCACAAAGCGATGACGAGGAGGAGCTCCGACAGCCGAACATCAGAGGAAAGAAGAGGTTCCCCCCACAAGTGCGGACGGTGAACATGATATACGCAACCCACATCCCCAAGAGGGAGCGGAAGCGTGCGCTAAGGGGCGTATATGCGTTGGAGCCAGTCGCCCCAAAGTTCAACCCATGGTCCTCTTGTCTGATCACCTTCGATCGCAGGGACCACCCCACTAGTATCCGTCATGGCGGATTCGCCGCACTGGTCCTAGACCCAATCATTGACGGATTTCTCCTCACTCGAGTCCTTATGGATGGCAGCAGCAGTCTGAACCTGCTTTACCAGGACACAGTGTGCAAAATGGGTATAGACCCCTCAAGGATCAATCCCACAAAAACGACCTTCAAAGGCGTCATACCAGGTGTAGAGGCCCATTGCACAGGCTCAGTCACATTGGAAGTGGTCTTCGGATCCCCGGATAACTTCTGAAGCGAAGAGTTAATCTTCGATATAGTCTCGTTCCGCAATGGCTATCATGCACTGGTCGGGCGAACCGCATTTGTGAGATTCAATGCGGTACCGCATTATGCATACCTCAAGCTCAAGATGCCAGGACCTCGAGGGGTCATCACAGTTAATGGAAACACAGAGCGCTCTCTCCGCACGGAGGAGCACACTGCGACCCTCGCAGCAGAAGCACAAAGCAGTACCTTAAGGCAATCCACTAGTTCGGCGATTAAGGACCCGAACACTTTCAAGCGCGCCCGGAGTAATCGGCAATAGAACCGCCTGGCATGTTCTGAGCTCGCATAGCAATGCGGCCCCCACCCTAGCCCCAGCCAAACGGCTAAATCCGTGCCCCGCGTACATAATTACGCATTGAAAATACCATGGGCACAAGTGGGGAGGGGGGCACGACTACGGCACGCCCCAAGACGCGGCTCAACCGCACTAGGGGCTTACCGCCTTATTATTTTTTCCTCTCTTTCAGGACTTTACTCTCTAGAAACACCGTCCGGCAGTTTGTCGGCCGGACACACGATACAACAACCAAGGAGGCAGAAAGCTACATCGCGTCATGGAATTCCCAGGTGGTCTCTGATAATGAGTAAAATACCTGCTTTCAATACCATTCCTCAGCTTGCCCTTCGAGGGGACATGTTAGATAGTCCCACTTTTTGCTTATCGCACTACTTGTATCATGTTGCTTTAACGCACCTTTTTGAATAAACAATGCATAGCACTAAGACTATTATTGCATTCTTATTATATATATATATATATGTTCATTCATGACATCCAACACCCGTACACTCTGGTACGGCCAATACGCTAGGGGCTTAAGCATACCCCATAATACGGCGTGAGAAGTCCGAACACTTTCGACAGTGCGGCACCCCGAACTTATAGCATTATATGCATCAGCTCCGAATCATGTCTTGGGTCAATAGTTGGGCTTGCCCGGCTCCCATGTTTTGGTACCTTATGTTCCTTTGTATCGGCTAAGGTAGCACTGGGAGAACTACTGTGATTGTGCCCCGGTTCTGCTGGGCTAGGCACCTCAGTAGAGAAAGCTAAAACTGGCTGTCATGATAAGGCGAGAGACTGGTCGCTGTTCGAGAGGTTTCAAGTCCCTAAAGACTTATGCCGCTTAGAGCGAGGAGTCAGCTCTGTCCGGCTTAAGGTGTGTATAGCGCCCCAAATTCGTCCTTCCGAATACTAGGGGCTTCGCCAAAATTTAAAATCATAGAATTCTATGGCTAAGTGAGAGTGATAAAGCATTATAGTCCGATTGCCTTGTTCGTTGTGCTGAGCACCTCCCTCGAAGGACCCAAAAATGGGAACAAGAGTGCTCAGGTTTATCCCGAACACCCCAGCACTCGTGGCATGGGGGCAGAAGCCGACGACTAGCCATCTCTCAGATTTGATAAACCGAACAGAAGGTAATATTTTAAATTCAAACAAGCGTTGCATAGCGCATATGAACAAGTTTTCATAATACAGGATCACACGAGCAAGTTCATTCAAATATTACATCTTTCGCACACTCGTCCGCTACAAGACGGCACCCTTCAGGACACCCTCATAATACATCTCGGGGTGGCGATGCTCCTTGCCCTGCGCGGCCCCTCCTTCACCAGCTTCACTCGCGTCCATCTTGGCCCAGTGCACCTTCGCACGGGCGAAAGCCCGGCGTGCACCTTCGATGCAGACGGACCGCTTGATGACTTCCAGCCGTGGGCAGGCATCCACAAGCCGCCTCACCAGGCTGAAGTAGCTATTGGGAAGGGCGTCGCAGGCCACATCCGGACTATAAAGCCCTTCATGGCCTGTTCGGCCGCCTTGTGCAGCTCGACCAGTTGCTTCAGCTGGTCGCTCAGAGGCATCGGGTGTTCGGTCCCAGTATACTGAGACCAGAACAGCTTCTCTCGTGAGCTTCCCTCCTCGGCCTGGTAAAACTTGCGGCATCCGACACGCTGCGGAGCAAATCTGCGAATGCTCCTGGAGCGCTCCGGACTCGGGTAAGTAATAAGTAATTTACTCTCACATGCTTGCTTTGCATATTGAATGCCTTACCCGCCGCTATATTCCTCATCGCCTCAATCTCCTAGAGGGCCTTTTGGGCTTCGGCCTTGGCATTTTTTGCGCTCTCGAGGGCCGCGGCGAGCTCAGACTCTCGCGTCTTCCAGTCAAGCTCCAAAGCCTCGTGCTTCGCCACGAGCGCCTAGAGCTCTTGCTGCACCTCGCCCACCCGTTCCTCTTGCTTTTCCCGCTCGGTGCGCTCCTTGGCCGCTTTGTTTTCGGCCTCGGATAGCGCTTGCTTCAGGGCCGCCACCTCGGGCATGGCCCCTGGCAAATTCATGATGATCCTGTCATTTCGCAATCGCATCTTCATTTATATATATATAGAGAGAGAGTAGGTATTACATACCTTTGTTCTCCTCAAGCCGCCTCTTAGCAAGTCCGAGCTCTTTCTCGGACCCTTCGAGGTCCTGCTTCAGTGTGGCGACCTCCGCAGTGAGTGCGGCAGAGGTCAGCAGCGAAGCCTGCATACGCATATAGACATACTTATGTTAGACTCCTGCAGATATTACTTGATCCTCTATTCGGCTTTTCTTTGTGAACACCAAACAGAGCATCAGGGGCTACTATCTATGGGGTAATATTTTTCCTATATTTGAAATACTTACCTCAAAGCCTGTTAGAAGGCTGGCATAGGCTTCAGTCAGTCCGCTCTTGGCGGACTGAACCTTCTTGATCACCGCACTCATAATAGTGCGGTGCTCTTCATCGAAGGAAGCGCCGCGAAGCGCTCCCAGCAGGTTGTCTGATGCCTCTGGATGGACAGAGGTCATCGGAACGGGCGTCTTACCCCTTTTGGAAGGGGGCTGCCTGCCCGAGTCCAGAACCACTAGAGGTTCCGGCGCGGTGTCCGGTTGAGTGCCGAACATGGAGCCCCTGGGAGCCTTGCTCCCTTTGCTCCTGGAGTCTGGAAGGTCGCCTTGAGGCGCCTCCGGGACTGTCTCCCCCCGGCTCGGGGCCCCTTGGGACAATACCTCGGCATTGTCCGTTGGGCAAGGGGAGGAGGCGGTCGGAAGTGGATCGCTATCCATATCCGACGCATCCAAGGAGCCGTCCAACGAGGATACGTCGATACGGGCTTGGGGCGGTCTGCATAATTATATTCGGCGTTAGGAGAAGCAGTGCGACAACGGTATGCTATGAGTTACTCTGGTATCCGGATACTTACGACTTCGCCAGGGGCTTGGCCCTGAGCAGCCACTCGTCTTCGCCTTCGGCGGCGGTGGTGGAGCATTTCGGAAGGAGAGTCCTTCCTTTCTTGGACCCTTCGGCCTCCTCGGTTGGGGCGGCCTTCCTTTCTTGTCTCCCCCGGCTGGAGGGGGAGCATCTTCATCTTCCTCCTCCTCATCTTCATGGGAGGAGTGCGTCGCGGAGTTATCAGACGATGAGTCCGATACCACCTGGCACCAGGAACTCTTTCGGGTTCCCTTGGCCTGCTTCTTGGTCTTCTCCGGCACCTTATAAGGAGCCGGAGTCAGCATCTCCGTCAGGAGAGCGCCCGCAGTGTCTTCGGGAGAGGGGCCGGACAGTCGATCTGCTCCGGTGCCTCCACCCAGTCCTGTTAAAGGCATGAAAGCTCAGATCCCGCACAGGGTTAAGCTATGGGAAATAAATATCCTGCCAAATGTACAGAACTTACCGGATTCACAGGGCGCTTCGCGCTTAGCCCGCGGTCCTCGATGAGAGAGGGAGGGACCTCGGCACCCTTGAACAGCACCCTCTAGACGTCTTTCTGCGTCGTGTCGAAGAGCTCGCTTAGAGTCTGGTGCCGGGCCAGGTCGAACTCCCATAAGTTGAAATCCCGTTGCTGACACGGGAGGATCCGGTGGAAGAGCATGACTTGGACTATGTTGACAAGCTTAAGTTTCTTGCTTGTCATGTCCCGGATACATTTCTGGAGTCCGTCCAGCTCCACCGATGAACCCCAGGACAGGCCCTTCTCCTTCCAGGAAGTGAGCCGCGTGGGGATTCCGGATCGGAACTCGGGGACCGCCGCCCAGTTGGTGTCGCGCGGCTCGGTGATGTAAAACCACCCCGATTGCCACCCCTTTATGGTCTCCACGAAGGAGCCCTCGAGCCATGTGACGTTGGGCATCTAGCCCACCATGGCTTCGCCGCATTCCGCCTATTGGCCACCCACCACCTTCGGCTTGATATTGAAGGTCTTCAGCCACAGGCCGAAGTGGGGCCGGATGCGGAGGAAGGCCTCGCACACGACGATGAACGCCGAGATGTTGAGGATGAAGTTCGGGGCCAGATCATGAAAGTCCAGCCCATAGTAGAACATGAGGCCGCGGGAAAATGGATGGAGGGGAAACCCCAGTCCGCGGACGAAGTGGTGGAGGAAGACCACTCTCTTGTGAGGTTATGGGGTAGGGATGAACTGCCCCGCGGCTGGCAGCCGGTGCGCGATATCCGCGGCTAAGTATCCGGCTCCGCGTAACTTTTTGATGTGCCCCTCCGTGACGGTGGAGGCCATCCACTTGCCTCCCGCTCCAGACATGTTTGGAGTTGAGGAGAAGGATGTGGACTTGGGCGTTGGAGCTCGAGTGCGTGAGAATGGATGAGGAAGGAGGAAGAAGGCGTGGGTAGAACAAGGTGAGATCTTATCCATTTATAAGGGCGGACTAAACTATGCGCCTCCACTAGCCTGGTAAAACTCGCTTCTCCACCAAGCGTCGTAATTGATGGTGCGGTTGGGTTACCCATGTCCGTATTGATGAGAATCCCGTAATAAGGGGAACATGATCTCTGCTTTGACAAGACGTGTCAAGAAACCACCTCGCGTTATGTGCGGGGCGGGTTAAAGAAAAACGGTTCAAATAATTACTAGGCCGTGGCGTGATGTCATGCTGCCAGAACGTGTCAGCAGATTAGATTTGTGGAAATATTATTCTCTCTACTGTGGTATGTGGAACTTATTTTGCAGGGTCGGACACTATCCTTGTATTCAAACTCTTCTGTGGTGTATTCGAAGGAGGAACCCGCCTTGCAATGCCGAAGACAACACTGCGCCCCGGACTCATCGTCATTGAAGCCTGGTTCAGGGGCTACTGAGGGACAACCGGACTATATCCTTTGGCCGGACGGTTGGACTATGAAGATACAAGATTGAAGACTTCGTCCTGTGTCCGTATGGGACTCTACTTGGCGTGGAAGGCAAGCTAGGCAATACGGATATCTATATCTCCTCCTTTGTAACCGACCTTGTGTAACCCTAGCCCCCTCCGGTGTCTATATAAACCAGAGGGTTTTAGTCCATAGAACAATAGACAATCATACCATAGGCTAGCTTCTAGGGTTTAGCCTCTCCAATCTCGTGGTAGATTAACTCTTGTACTACTCGTATTGCCAAGAATAATCAAGCAGGACTTAGGGTTTTACCTCCATCAAGAGGGCCCGAACCTGAGTAAAACATCGTGTCCCCTGCCTCCTGTTACCATTCGCCTTAGACGCACAGTTCGGGACCCCCTACCCGAGATCTGCCAGTTTTGACACCGACACCCACAACCTAGGGCGCGCCCCTACCTCGTGGGCCCCACGTGGACCCCCTCCACTTATTCCAGCACCCACTCACTTCGTCTTCCTCCATAAAAAATCCTCCCATAGCTCAAACCTGTGTTCTAGCTCATCTTGCTGCCATTCTCGATCTCTTTGCTCAAAGCTCCATTCACAAAACTGTTTGGGGAGATTGTTCTTCGGTATGTGACTCCTCCAATGGTCTAATTAGTTTTTGTTCTAGTGCTTTATTTATTGCAATTTTTTGCTGCTAAGGTGACCCTGTTCTTGATCTTGCATGTCAAATTTATATGGTCCAAAGTAGTTTCAATGCATGATATGGCCTCCAGGCACTCATGGGAGTAGTTGTTATCAATCTTATTGAGTTTGGTTCACTTTTATTTTGAGTCACTAAAATTTCAGAAATTTTTCAAAGAAAAATGTATAGGAAAATGTACCAAGGTGGTTCCTCAAGGAAGCAAGGACCAAGGCTTGCGATACGTGAGCCAGATGATGAACCACCGAGGGAAGCTCAAGTGCGGCCTTGTGAATGGCCGTCAGAGGAGTTTATGGTCCAGGCAGGCATCAAGGATGAATTTGACACGTATGTGTGTAATGCTGATCTTGAGGACTTCGTGTCAGATAACTGCCAACAGTACCACTACCTAACTGATTCCTTTGTGAGGAGGTTTAAATTTACATCCTCGTGCAATTCTCACACTGCTTTATTTGATCTTTATGATAAATCATATACCATGGATTTAGAAGATTTTAATACTGCTTGTAAACTCCCGCGGTGGGGCGATGTTAGTGAACCTCGCAAATCTGAATATAAAGACTTTCTTGCTAGTATCATTGTGGGGGAATCTAGAGAAATCACACAAGCTACCATAGGGAGCATTCATATCCCTTCCATACATTATTTTGCTCTCTTTATAGGTAGATGCATTAACGGTAAAGAAGAGGCTTGTCACATGTGCATTTCAGATCTTTGTGTCCTCAAGAGTGCGGTATTAGGTGATAAACAATATAACTTGGGGGCCATTGTGGCATGAAGGTTACATCTTAATGGTATAAGTGGAGATTTGTTTGGTGGAATTTATGCAACTCGTGTAGCTAATTATCTTCGTTGTACCCATACATGGAAATGATATGGAGTTACCTCCTGCTTATCTAGATAATAGTGCTATGGTTCGCCATCAGTTTCTTGAGAGGAATGAACAGTTCCTCCAGTACCGACTAATCTTTGACAGACAGCGCACTGTCCATGTTGCCCTCCCTGCTTCTACTTTCTTTAACTTTCAGGCAAAAAGGAGATATGTTATAACCAGGGAGGAGGCGAACGAGTATGAGAGGGGGGCGGAGGCAGCTCGCCTCCAAGCTGCAGCTCTTCAGGCAGAAGCTGCTGCATCTCAGTACAAGCCCAGCTTTCACTTTGGATATCCGCTAAGATAGCAGTGGCCATAGACCAACTTAGGCCAAAAGCATAAGCTTGGGGGAGTACGCATTTCTCAATGACATTACATTCATGTTCACACACTCATGCCAGTTGTCGGTGCTCATACTTTTTCATTATACTATCCATGCTAGTTTATTTTCTTTTCTAAGCCTTCTTCTTGTGTGTTTGAAAAAAAAGAAACTTTAAGAAAAACAAAAAAAATTAGTTATATCTTTTAGCTAGTTTACTTTCCATGCCTGTAGTAGTAATTAAAAGAAAACCCAAAAATATTTCTCGTTCTTCTTTTGCTTGTTGGGAGCTTTCCCGTGTAAATAGTTTTATTTCTTTTCTTATTCTTTGGGGGTTGAGAGGAGAATACCATGATGAAAATGTTGAGTGGCTCTCATATGCATTATTGTTGATTTAACCAAGAGCCCATATTACCTTGTCTTCTCCCTTGTATTAAATGCTTGCAGATTCCAGGTTACTCCAATGCACGTGCACTATTATTATTATCCACAACGTTCGGTCGTGCGAGTGAAAGGAAATAATGACGATATATGATGGACTTATTGAGACGAGAGAAGATGGTATGAACTCGACCTATCTTGTTTTTGTAAATATGATTAGTTCATCGTTCCTGATTCAGCCTATTATGAATGAAACATGTTTGCAATGACAATTAGAGATTATAGTTGCTCATGCCATGCTTAATTTGCTAGGAGTTTATACTAGTTTACCTTGCGTGCCAACATGCTATTAAAATGGTTGTAATGTGGTATGACAGGGTTGTATCCTCCTTTGAACGATTTGAGTGGCTTGACTTGGCACATGTTCACGCATGTAGTTGAAACAAAGTCAACATAGCCTCCATGATATTTATGTTCCTGGTGATTTATATCCTACTCATGCTTGCACTCATTGTTGATTAATCTTAATGCATGTTCATGATTGTTGCCGCTCTCTAGTTGGTCACTTCCCAGTCTGTTTCTAGCCTTCACTTGTACTAAGCAGGAATACTGTTTCTGTATCCATTTCCATAAACCCCAAAGTTATTCCATATGAGTCCACCATACCTTCCTATATGCGGTATTTACCTGCCTTTCCAAGTAAATTTGTATGTGCCAAACTCTAAACCTTCAAATGAAATTCGGTTTTGTAGGCTCGAATAGCTCATGTATCAACTAGGGCTGTCTATATCTTCCATGCTAGGTGGGTTATTCTCACGATGGGTAGACTCCGCTCATCACTCACAAGAAAATGGCCGGTAACCGGGATGCCCAGTCCCATGCTCAAATAAAAATAATTGCAAACAAAACTCCCCCAGGATTGTTGTTAGTTGGAGGCACCGTTGTTTCGGACAAGCCATGGATTGATGTTTGTTGGTGGTGGGTGAGTATAAACTTTACCATTCTGTTTGGGAACCGCCTATAATGTGTGTAGCATGGAAGATATCGAGATCTCTTGGTTGTTATGTTGACAATGAATGTATGCCACTCAAAATATTATTTATCTCTGTTTCAAAACTCGAGCTCTGGAACCTTTGCAAATCCCTGCTTCCCTCTGAAAGGGCCTATCTATTTACTGTTTTTTTGAGTCATCATCCTCTTATTAAAAAGCATCAGTTGGAGAGCACCGCTGTCATTCACATGCATTGCTATTAGTTTACATTGAGTATGACTGTGACTGGATCACTTTTACCATGAATTACAATGTCTAGTCAGTGCTTGATCTTCAGGGGTGCTCTGCATTTATGTTTTGCGGTCTCAGAAAGGGCTAGCGAGATACCATCTTGTTATATCATGTTATGATTGTTTTGAGAAAGTGTTGTCATCCGAGATTTATTATTATTGCTTGCTAGTTGATTATGCTATTGATATGAGTAAACATGGGACCTAAATGTTATTGTGAATATGGTTAGTTCATAATCTTTGCTGAAAACTTGAATGCTAGCTTTACATATTTGCAACAACAAGATCAAAAAGAGTTTGTAAAAGTTTTTCTTTATCACTTTTAGTTTGTCAACTGAATTGCTTGAGGACAAGAAAAAGTTTAAGCCTGGGGGAGTTGATACGTCTCCAACGTATCTACTTTTCCAAACACTTTTGCCCTTTTTTTGGACTCTAACTTGCATGATTTGAATGGAACTAAACCGGACTGACGCTGTTTTCAGCAGAACTGCCATGGTGTTATTTTTGTGTAGAAATAAAAGTTCTCGGAATGACCTGAAAATCCACGGAGACACATTTTGGAATTAATGAAAAATATTGGCGAAAGAATCAGCATCAAGGGGCCCACACCCTGTCCACGAGGGTGCGGGGCGCCCCCCGGGGCGCGCCCCCTACCTCGTGGGCCCCCTCGGACTCCACCGACCTCAACCCCAACTCCATATATTCACTTTCAGGGAGAAAAAAATAAGGGAGAAGGATTCATTGCGTTTTACGATACAGAGCCGCCGCCAAGCCCTAATCTTCGTTGGGAGGGCTGATCTGGAGTCCGTTCGGGGCTTCGGAGAGGTGAATCTGTCGCCATCGTCATCATCATCCATCCTCCATCACCAATTTCATGATGCTCACCACCGTGTGTGAGTATTCTCATCGTAGGCTTGCTAGACGGTGATGGGTTGGATGAGATTTACCATGTAATCGAGTTAGTTTTGTTAGGGTTTGATCCCTAGTATCCATTATGTTCTAAGATTGATGTTGCTATGACTTTTCTATGCTTAATGCTTGTCACTAGGGCCCGAGTGCCATGATTTCAGATCTGAACCTATTATGTTTTCATGAATATATGTGAGTTCTTGATCCTATCATGCAAGTCAATAGTCACCTACTATGTGTTATGATCCAGGAACCCCGAAATGACAATAATCGGGACCACTCCCGGTGATGACCGTAGTTTGAGGAATTCATGTATTCACTAAGTGTTAATGCTTTGGTCCGGTACTCTATTAAAAGGAGGCCTTAATATCCCTTAGTTTCCAATAGGACCCCACTGCCACGGGAGGGTAGGACAAAAGATGTCATGCAAGTTCTTTTCCATAAGCACGTATGACTATATTCGGAATACAAGCCTACATTACATTGATGAACTGGAGCTAGTTCTGTGTCACCCTATGTTGTAACTATTGCATGAGGAATCGCATCCGACATAATTATCCATCATTGATCCATTGCCTACGAGCTTTTCACATATTGATCTTTGCTTAGTTACTTCTCCGTTGCCACTGTTACGATTGCTACAAAAACTGCTACTGTTACTTTTGCCACCGTTACTATTACTTCCATACTACTTTTCTACTAAATACTTTCCTGCAGATATTAAGTCTTTCAGGTGTGGTTGAATTGACAACTCAACTGCTAATACTTGAGAATATTCTTTGGCTCCCCTTGTGTCGAATCAATAAATTTGGGTTGTATACTCTATCCTCGAAAACTGTTGCGATCCCCTATACTTGTGGGTTATCGGCGACCTCCCTCATCCTTCGCTATCTGAGGGGAGTTCCCTGCCACCAGAGATGGCAGAGAGCGAGACGCCTCTGCGAGCCTCTCCGCCCATCATCGCGAATGACACCAAGGTGTTGTCCCAAAGGACCTCTCCAGGCCACGGAGGGGTGGGCGAAGCTACCGAGACGGCGCCCAAGGGTAATACCTCGGCTGTCGAAGACATGGGGGGTGCAATCCCCATGGCGACAGACGGCGGGGACCCTGACCAGCCCGGGCCCCAGCCGGACTTCATTTGGGACTCCCATATGGCTCTAGAATCGAGCGAGCAACCCCCTTCGAAGGAGGGGGAGCGTCGACTCCGATGGCGACCTCCACTAGTCCGGAGGCGCCGAATACTCCGGTGGAGGCACTACGACGTGCTGCCATCCTGGAGGAGCACCGCATCCTGATGGGTGCGGTGGTTGAGAAGGTTCAGTCTGCAAAGAGCGGGCTGAATGAAGCATTCACCAGCCTGCTAATAGGCTTCGAGGTATGCGACGTAATACCCTTAGACGCTTTTCATATGAAGGAAATATACATGTATATAGATAGTAGCCCCCGAGACTCTGTTCGATGTGAAAAAGGCCGAACAGAGGATCGAGTAGTTATCGTAGAAGGTGACGTACTTGTCTATTGGATAATAGGCTTCCCTATTGGCGGCGACCGCCTAGGCCACTGAAGTTTCCGAACTCAATCGGAAGCTAAAGCTGGCTGATGATGAGATTAACCACATTAACAAGCGGTTCGATGAGGCGCAAGGTATGTTTAAGAGAGCTCTTATATGCCTGAAGTGATATGCAAATTCAGAGTTAAGCTCATGCACTTCTATGATTATGATTGCAGGTAGCGCGGCTGAGGTCGAGACCCTCAAGAGCGCCCTCGCCCCAAGGCAAGGAGCAGGCGAAAGCGAGTAAAGCGACCGCTGATAAAGCGGCTGCGGATTTAAAGATCGAACAGGTCACCTGCCGCCAGCACAAGGAGAGGGTGGCCGACGTAGAGCAAGAGTTGAAGGGCGCCATCGGCAAGTGCGAGGCCTTGGAGGAGAAGAGTGCAGCCCAAGCGGCTGATCTCGCCAAGGCTCTCCAAGAGGCCAAAGAGGCGCGGACTGAGTCGCGGCTCGGGAGGAGATCCGGCAGGCCGAACAGATAGCGGCTGGTAAGCCCTTTCTTTTGCATAGTATATTTTGCGGTCAAAGATATGCCTTGCTCATCCGACTGTGGAGTTCCCCAGACGCCTTTGCGGATATTCTGAAGAGTGTTGCCGACGCCACACAGTTTTTCGGGGCCTAGGAGGGGAACACAACGGAGAAGCTCTTCGGGTCACAGTTCCTGGCGCCGGAGCGTCCGACACTATTAAACAACCAGACGATGCAACTGGCGGAGCTGCATAGGATGTCCGGCTTGTCCATGAAGGAAGTCATAGTCCGGCTTGGCCAACCGAACCCATTCCTAGCAGCTACTTCGGCCTGGTGAAGCGACTTGCTGACGCACTGCCCCGAGTTGAAGCTGTAAAGCGCTCGGTATGCATAGAGGGTGCGCGGATGGCCTTTGCCCGTGTCAAGATGCACTAGACGAAGATGAAGGCCACCGTCGTGGCGACCGAGGGCCCACCCGAAGGAAAGGGCCACTGCAAGCCAGAGCGGTATTTTAACGACGTCCTAGAGGGTGCCTGAATAGTAGAGGGCCAATGATCAAAGGATATCATATTTGAGTGAATGTAATATATTTATCCTGACTGTATTATGAACCAGGGCCTATAATATATGTATGCTTTTATCGGAAATTACTTTCCTCCTCTGCAGACGTTTTTTAATTCTGAGAGTTTGCCAGTCGTCGGCTTCAGCCCCCACGTAGATGCTACGGGGGTGTTTGGAATAGCGCACAATCACACTTGACCCAACGTCTTGGTTCATAAAGGAGGTGTCTACGCAGCGAACCAGGCAATCAGACTATGCGGCTTTATCACTTTCACTTAGCCATAGGAGTTTGATGGTGGGACTAAGTAGTAGCCCCTGGTGCATATGCAGCTATTCGAACTGGGATGCCTGAGGCGCATGACTAGACAGAGGCCAGTCCTTCGTATAATACGGAACAAATCGCAAGAGATTTATAGCAGGTCGCCTAATTGCCAACCAGCTCTTGCCGTATCATAACAATCGGTTTTTGGCTTTCTCTACTGAGGTGTTTCACCGGATGAACCAGAAACACAATCGCAGTAGTTCTCCCTTTACTACCCTAGCCGAACAAGCAGAACGTATGGTAGTAATCATAGGAGCCGGGCAACCCAACTATTGACCAAAGACATGATTCGGAGCTGATTCATATAATGCAATATTCGGGACGCCAAAGTATACTCTAGAAGTGTTCGGACTTTTTGAAAATATGTGTGGCCGAATAGAACTCCTGGCATTTAAGCCGTACCAAAGTATATATGGCAATCTGGCGCAAAGAAGGAATACATATTTATGAAATAAACCAATACCGAATAGGGGTTGGTGAAAAACTGTTTCCATTATAATCTGATTGATACGTCAAAATGTGCTATGCCATAGAGATCAAGGCTATTTTACATGCCGAGAATTTGTAACCAAGGGGAAGCTGTATAGAGGGCTGAAAAAAGAAAAGGTATTCTTGAAGATTCCCTTGGCACCCTGCCGCACGTCTGCGCTGCTGTCGCCTTGGTGCCGAATCCTTTGAGAGGAGAAATCAACGATCGCGTGTATAGAAGGGGCCTATGAAAGAGCCCTTGTGCGACCGTTAGGTGATTAGGTTTTAACGAACCTGTAATAGGAGGAAAGAAAGGAAGAAAAAGGAAGGGGTTGAGGGCAAAATAGGGTTAAGCCGGGCTATAGACCCTGCCCGCATTGTGCCTCCATCATTGCCCAAGGTATTTTAAGTGTGTAGTTATGCACACGCGGTACATATACTGCGGTTAGATGGGGCGATTGATGGAGGCAGAGCTGCTAGTCCAGCTCTGGATGCACCGAGCTGTCGTTCTGCAGAGTATACCGGACTCGTTTAAAAGTGTCCGGGGGTTTGATGGTCGATGCAGTGTTTGGCTTGATGAGGTGATACGTCTCCAACGTGTCTATAATTTATGAAGTATTCTTGCTGATATATTATCATTCTTGGATGTTTTACAATCATTTTATAGCAACTTTATATCATTTTTTAGGACTAACCTATTGACCCAGTGCCCAGTGCGAGTTGTTGTTTTTTGCTTGTATTTTATATTGCAGGAAATCAATATAAAACGGAGTCCAAACACCGTGAAACTTTTTGTGCCTTTTTTATGGACCAGAAAGCACTAGTGGGCTAGAGAAGCACCTGAGGGGTGCCTCGAGGGGGGCACAACCCACCAGGGCGCCCTGGGGGACAAGGCGCGCCCATGTGAGTTGTGCCCACCTCGGTGGCCTCCCGCACCCCCTCTTCGCCCTATAAATTCCCAAATATTCCAAAAACCCTCGGGGTTAACCTAGATCAGAAGTTCCGCCCAGCAAGGCTCTGTGGCCACCAAAAACCAATCTAGACCCTTTCCCGCAATCTGCCGGAGGGGGAAATCATCACCGGTGGCCATCTTCACCATCCGACAGCCACCGCGACGGACTTGGGGCTGAGGGTTTGCACCAGTAGCTATGTGTTTAATCTCTCTCTCTCTCTCCCTCTCTCTCTCTGTGTATCTCTCGTGTCCTGGAGATGTCACGATCTTGATGTATCGCGGGCTTTGTTAATATAGTCGGATCATATGGTGTTTTCTCCTCTCTATCCTGTTGTGATGAATTGAATTTTTTCCTTTGAGATTTCGTTGTTATCGGATTGAATACTTTTATGAATTTGAGAACACTTTATATATGTCTTGCAATTGAATACTCGTGGTGACAATGGGGTATCGTATTGATTCACTTGATATATCTTTTGGCACTGAAATCGCGAATTCCTGAGGTGACATTGGGGTAATATATGCATAGGGGTTGATGCACGTTCTTGTCTTTGTTTCTCCGGTAGAAATCTTGGGGAACTCTTTGAAGTTCTTTGTGTTGGATTGAATATTATGAATCTGAATTTGCTTTGGTGTTATTTTAGTACGAACTCTTGTATAGATCGATCGGAAAGAGTAGCTTTGTGTTATTTTAGTACGAACTCTAGGATATATTGATCGGAAAGAATAGCTTTGAGGTGGTTTCGTACCCTACAAACAATTCCATCTTATGTTCTCCGCTAGATAGGAACTTTGGAGTGATTCTTCGTTGCACGTTGAGCGACGGTTATATGATCCAATTATATTAGCATTGTTGAGAGATTGCACTGGCGAAAGTGCGGACCCTAGGCCTCATTTTCAAGCATTGCAATACCGTTTTTATACCCGTTTACTATTTGCTACCTTGCTGTTTTTATTTATTCAGATTATAAAAATATATTTCTACCATCAATATTACACTTTTATCACCATCTCTTCGCCGAACTAGTGCACCTATACAAATTGCCATTGTATTTGGTGTGTTGGGGACACAAGAGACTTTTTATTATTTGGTTGCAGGGTCATTTGAGAGAGACCATCTTCATCCTACACCTCTCATAGATTAATAAACCTTAGGTCATCCACTTGAGGAAAAATTGCTACTGTCCTACAAAACTCTGCGCTTGGAGGCCCAACACGTGTCTACAAGAAATAAATTTGTGTAGTACACATCAAGCTCTTTTCGGGCGCCATTGCCGGGGAGGTGAGTGCTTGAAGGTATATTTTTAGATCTTGCAATCGAATCTTTTAGTTTCTTGTTTTATCACTAGTTTGGTTTATAAAAAGAAAACTACAAAAAAATGGAATTGAGGTTGCATCATGTTATTCATCATCTTTATAATATCTTTCTTGAAAGTGATGGTTCAGAAAATTGTGCTCAATTGTTGGAAAAATAAGTCAATAAAATGTTTGGCACAAAATATTTGAATGATGAGCATAACTGCAATGTTGTTAGTATAAATTCTTAGAATATCCAAAATGCTAATGATTGTTGCACAAGTCATGACAAAAATGTTTCTTATAAGCATGTCAATTATTGCGGAGTGAGTTGGGAATGCATTTT